>NC_089276.1:14404947-14660794 GCF_963678975.1 Dysidea avara
TGCTTGTTTTTCTTTAAAAGTAAAATCAAGTTTCTTGTGTGTATGTGTACAGAGTATGAAGCCAACTTCTTAAGACTACTTGACATGCTAACAGATGGGTCTCGTATTGAAGTGAACGAATCAGGTATGTTAATAACTGCATAGTGATACTACTATACACGTCCATGTGTAGTGAGTTACTTCTTGTTAGTTATTTGTCTATACTTGTATTTTTAGGCACAGTTTTGTATTACAAGCCGGGTGTGTTGGTAGGTGGTAACACCATCCATGACTGTAACATGTCTCGCTCAATGGGCTACTACCTCGAGCCCATCATCATGTTGGCTCCATTCATGATGAAGCCAATCTCTATCACACTAAAGGGAATTACCAATGGACCATCTGATCCTTCAGTATGTGTGGTGGTTGGTACTTGATTGAATTACTGTTTCATTGTTGGTAACAGGTAGACTATTACAGGATGTGTGTGTTACCAAGATTAAAGATATTCTTACCTGATGAATCTCTTTCACTGAAGGTAAAGAATTTTGTGGGAATTTTGTCTCTGTATGAATGCAGTTGAACTTAAAGTAGCAATGGAAAAGGTTGCATCATATTGAAACTAGCACATCACATTAGAATAGTAGGAATGCATAGCTCATGCAAAATGTTGGTGACTTCAGGTGATGTACAATTGTTATCCAGATTCTTGAAAGAGGTTTCCATCCTGAAGGTGTTGGAAAGGTCACCTTCACTTGTCCTGTTGTGAAAAAGATGCCCCCAGTTGTCTTAGAAGATTGTGGCAGGATAAAGCGTATCAGAGGAATAGTGTATCCTGACAGCTATCATGCATGCCGTCATGGTGTGTGCGTGTGTGTGTGTGTGCGCATAAGTATGCAGGTTTGATGGAGATGGAACATCATGATCTATCATACAGTACAATAGTACTGTATGGTAAGGATCATAATTTGTGTCCAAAAATGCCTGACCCTAATCTAATTATTTAACTGAGTTTCCTAGTAACTGATTGCTTCAGCCAAACATAACTCAATTGTGGGGCTTGATTTCTTCACTGTTTGATGTTACTTAGGCCCACTTTGTGCCCTTTGCCAACCTCTGAAACTGTGATGCATGCATCAGGGTCCCTCCATTTCTTCCTCCACTACCACACAGGTATTGATTGTGGTTAGCACATGATGGCTTCCTTGTGCTGACTCTTGGAAATTGTCTGCCGTTTCTGTTGTGACTGGATTGATTGTAGTGGCATTTCTCAAACTGTTCTTCATTTGTAGTGTTGTATAATGGGCAGAACAAAGCTGGAAATGGAAGTAGAATGACCACTTTGAATGATAATTGGAGAGGGGGAAGGTTGTTTTATGGTATGTTATGTCTGGCTTTTGATGCAGTATGCGTGGCCGGGTCCACCAGTCACAATTTTGTTACAAAACATAGGAATTTTTAGGAATCATAGACAAGGAATCTTCAGTTCGTGTAGGGATCATAGCAAGTGATGTTGCCTACACCTGCTGATATGCTAGTGAAGCCTACTTCAGTCATTGTTATGGACTAAAGTAGAGATTAAGCATCCACTTGCATCTGGATTCTTATTGAAAATCACTAACATCGCAAATGTGGCTCAACCTTGAAAATATATCCCCTCAAATATTTTTGGCCATTGGTACTTTGTTGATAGGTTGAATTGCCTTTGTTGCCAGCTTGAGTCTATTGGTGCCTCTGATATGTAATTGTAGGTTTTGAAATTCTATATCCAACATGAAATTACTCCCATTGTACATTGTTACTCATGTTACTTTAACAAAGACCTCAGATATACTTCAAGAGTTTCCCCATCAATTGCTAATCGGATCATAGAGGCGGCTAGAGGCTTGTTAAACAAAGTGGTTCCTGATGTGTACATTTATACTGACTTAGCAAAGAAGAAGGAATCAAAAAGGTATACAATATTTTATACATTTTCATATGGATACACCTACTATTCTAGTTCTCCTGGATATGGTGTGACGTTAGTTGCTGAAAGCACCACCGGCACATTTCTTGGTGCAGAAGTGATGTTTTGCAAAGATGGTAAAGACGTTGTTCTACCTGAAGACTTAGGACAGCAAGCAGCCACCCTATTGTTTCAAGAAATATTGAGTGTATGTGTTGGTGTGGATTGTTAATGCATTCCAGGATGTTGTAATGAATACCGTTATTGTAGTGGGTGAGACACTTGGAATGAGTAAACAGGAATTGAAAAGCCACAAATTAACGCTCCTCCTATTGACCTATTGAGAAATGAAATATATTTTTATCTCACTTTTCTTTTCCCATTAAAGGTTACTTTAGTACCCGTACAACCGGAATTTTGTATGTAAGCCTGTGTATTTATTGAGGACTTTACAGCATGAATGAGCTACAGTGAGCATGCTAATTGTAATCCAAAACATCAAATCATATCCTAAAAATATGTGGAGAGTTTACACTTGGAGCGTGATGTATACATGTTGTTTCTCAAGGACCTATTTTCTCACGTTTCAGGAATACCGTAGCTTACGTGAAATGTGTGTAGTAAATTAATGCAATGGTTTGTTAAAATGCACACAATGTTGGAAAGAGTATTTGTGAACACTATATTTCTTAAACAGTATAGCCACAACAATGTTAATTTGTTGTAATTGTTGCTATGTAGGAAATGTAAGTGTATAATGCAAGTGTTATCCATAGGGAGGTTGCTGTGATTCAGTGATGCAGGTCATTACCATGTTGTTTATGGCCATGGGTGAGAAGAACGTATCAAAAATCAAGATTGGAAATCTTACTGACTACTCGTATGTTGATTGTTTTAGTATCTTAACACTAGTGTAATAAAATTTATTAATTTAAAAATGAACTATAGACCCAAAGGTACATGTATGGTGTTTACAACTACATAATATGTAGGAAAATCTTTACATTAGCATGTTATAGCAATTATTTAACTTCGTTTAGTCGTAATGTAAGGATTTTCCCACACCATACCTCTTGTTTCATTGCATTTTATTGCTTGGAGATTCTATTATACATGCTTTTTTAAATAGTTTTTTTTTGTACTTGTAGCATAGCAATGATATACGGCACACTATGACTGTTCTATTAGAATATGTTGTATTAGGTGATTGCTTTATTAGAGTATCTCGATCTTGTGAAGGAGCCTCTGGTAGAAGTATCCTAATCAATAAGTGGTTTGTTTGATTAGCATAAGTGCTTCAAATAGTTTTATGCATCTACACTGTATGTATGTTGTCAATATAGAAAATTAATGCCTTAATATGGTTTCTAAAAGAAAATGACGGCTAGTAACACTGGAGATGAAAGGGAAAGACAAGGCGTAAGGGTACACAGTCATCGGAACCCAAAAAGGCACATTTCACTTTCGAGTTTGTTATGGTGTACATAATGGTGGCTGTATGATGTGTTGTTTAGCCTCTAGCTTTTCACTGTGATCAAGCAGGCTGGCAGGCAGACCAAAAATTAGTTTTTGCTTCTGCAAGGATTTTCGCTAATGATTTGATATAAGACTCCTGCTTTTCATAAAATTAATTTGATTTTTGATAGCGACTTTTTTTTTGGAAGAGGGGTGGCATTTTGTTTTGTGGGGAACCCCCACTAAGCAGTATTTTATTTTCATACGCATCATACAATACAATAGTACCTAGGTATAACCAAGCCCAAAAGTGCATTCGGTATGACCTGAAATAGGTTGCTACAAATTTTAAAAAAATTCAGTGGAATTTTCTACTACATGACTGACTGAAGCAGATAAGCCTAACTCAATAATGGCTAAGGCTACGTACGGGCTTGATTTTTTCATTGTTCAACGTTGCTTCAGCCCGACAGGTGCCTTTTTTCATACCGCAATACATACAATGCATGCTTTATGGACTTACCTGTGTCCTCACTTGTGTCCCATTTACGTACCTTTGTTGACAGCGCAAGGTGTTGAGATTCGGGGTAGCGCCATGCAATGGCTTCCCTACATTTGTAATGGGCAAGTTTTTCATTGTGACTGGATTGATTGCAGAGGTCCTTCTTGTAGTGTTCTTTGTTTGTAACACTGGGTAACAGACTGAACACAGCTGAAAATAAAGCGTAATAGCCACTTTGCTGTTTCAGTATTTGATAGTTGGGGTGTGCATTCAGATGAAAACAATAGGCATGGTGCTATTCATTAAGTATACACGGGTTCATCAGTCATAATGTTGCAAAAACAACTTTAACCCTTAAACCTGCACAAAACTTTTGGGGAATGCGTGTTTACACATACAAGTGTACAAGGCAACATTAGTGGGGTAGTGTAGCTCCTTTAGCCTATAAAACACATTTATCGAAAGTCTATGTGCTGGGCTACTTGGATAATTTTAAATGAACGCTGTAACTACAGATCGTGGGTTTAATTACATGAGTTATATATAGCCTGATGCAAAATTTGATGGCGAAGCGTTTGATAGGAGCAACTGTCGTCGAGTTATGGATCATTTTATAAAGGTATGTAAAGAGTTTGTGTGTTTCTTTAACTTGCACTGCAAGTTTCAGTCTTACCGTTTAGCGTTAGGATAAAACCCTAGGTACCATTTTCATCCTTACGGCATCACAAGTAGAATGGCATAAATTATGTACCCATCGGATACCATGCTTTGAAAGTTACAGCCCTCCGTTTAAGACTTGCGTATTGTCTGTGCTTATGTCCGGTTTTCTGGCCTACACAGGTTTAAGGGTTAAGGAATTTTAGGGATTATAGAAATAAAAGTAGTGAAACAAGGGAAGTCGCCTACACCTGAAGAGTGGACATTTAATCTTTAATTTAAGTGGTGGGTATAGTCTGAATTAGGGAGTAAATGTCCACTAGTATATCTTCAGGTGTAGGTGACCTCCTTTGTTTCACTACTTTTTATTTCTATGATCCCTAATCGAACTTATAAATCCTAATTTTTCGTTCTACTTGTTTGTATTATATTTGTTGGCAGGATCCAGTGTCTAAGGCACATGAGAGACTTGTTTCAAGTCACCTACAAGGTGGACTCTAAGCAGGAAGAGATCGAAGAAACACTGACAAGACAAGATGTAACTTTGACTTGTGTTGGGGTTGGATATGCTAATTATACCAAAGGAATATTATAACCACCATTATATCACTTATGTTATTATTTGTTTGTCTAGTGCGTACCGTATATATGGGATTATATTCCAGAACTGAAGGCGGTGCTTAGATAAGACAAGAGTGCATTAATTGATGTTCAATTCAGCTTGCAGATATGCGATGATTGCACATAATAAAAGAAGAGGCTAGCGATAAAATGCTTATTAAGAGTTACACATAATATTCATTGCCTGCTTTACACAATAGCTGGTAAATAACTAGTCTGGTGTTGCCCATCCATTTGCATAAACATGTAAAGGGATGGATGCCGCCAGACTATGATAATGTATACATATGATTTTGCTGTTATCAAGATTTTAAGATCATGATACCCGTTTTGTACTTTTTAACTAAAATCAGTTGATTATCAAAATAATATTTATTATGATAAAATGATTAACGTTTAATGACGTACAGGTTTTTTCATTATCACACAGCAGTAGTAAAAATCATTTAAGTTAACTTTAGTGACCTTCACATGGGAAACGTATGCCCAGTAGTGATGCACGCAGTGATATATAGTGTGAAGCATATACAACAAAATTTAATGTCATTTGCTCAATTAAAAACAACAATCAACGTCCTTCAGAAGCATCAGCAGATTTACACATCAATTGCTAATTGGAGCATAGAAGCTTGTTAAACCTGATGTGTACATTTATACTGACTTGGCTAAGAGGAAGGAATCAAAAAGGTATACAATATTTTATACATTCTCATATGGATACACCTACTATTCTAGCTCTCCTGGATATGGTATGACGTTAGTTGCTGAAGGCACCACCGGTACATTTCTTGGTGCAGAAGTGATGTTTTGCAAAGATGGTAAAGACGTTCTTCTAGCAGAAGACTTTGGACAGCAAGCAACCATCCTATTGTTTTGTATGTGTTGGTGTGGATTGTTAATGCATTCCAGGATGTTGTAATGAATACTGTTATTGTAGTGGGTGAGACACTTGGAATGAGTAAACAGGAATTGAAAAGCCACAAATGAACAATTAATGACCTATTGAGAAATGAAATATTTTTTTATCTCACTTTTCCAAACCATTTCTTTTTTCCACTAAAGATTATAGTGCCCGTACAACCTGAATTTTGTGTGTTAACTTGTGTATTATTAAGGGCATTGCGGCATGGATGAGCTGACCTTTATAATCCATCCTAAAGTGTTGTGATCTAAAACATCAAATCAGATAATGTGTTTACACATGGAGCGTAATGTATACATGTTGTTTCTCAAGGACCTATTTTCTCAGTTTCAGGAATATCACAGCATTCGTGATTGTTTTGTTGTGGTGAACAATGTTGGAAAGTGTATTGATGAAAATTATATTTCTTGAACAATACCACGTATGCTGCAACAATGTTCAATAGTATCATTTGTTGTAATATTTGTTGTAATTGTAATAATTAAGATTGCTGACTACTCGTATGTTGATTGTTTTAGTATCTTAGCACTAGTGTATAAAAAATGAAGTAGGGACCCAAGCGATCTAAAGTAATGAAATGAGAGGTATGGTCTTGCATTGTAGCTATGTGGGAAAATCCTTATAATATTTTACCTGTTGTATTAGGTGACTGCTTTATTAGAGTATCTCGATTTTGCGAGGGAGCCTCTAGTAGAAGTGTCCTACTTAATCAATAAGAGGCATATCCTTGGTTTCTGCAGTGAAACCAGCTAGATCATTTAGTGGTGTGGTCACCATAATCTGTTTTACTGATCATTGTTAGTTTAGCTTAGCAATTAAGGAGTGTGGTCACAGTGCTTTGTTCCCTCTAGTGAAACAGTTGCTATAGTTGCACTTATCTATGCTTTTGTACAGTAGTACAAGTGCTTCAAATAATTTCATGGAATCTATGTATGTTCCTGTAAGGAAACAAAAAATTAATGCCTTGATATGGCTTCCAAAAGAAGGTGATATGACTAGTAGTATTTGAGATAAAAGGGAAAGACAATTCGTGAAGGCATACAGTCATCAGAACTCCAAAAGGCACATTTCATTTGTGAGTTTGTTGTGGCATAAAATGGTTGCTGTACGATGTGTCGTTTAGCCCCTACTGTGATCAGGCAGGTTGGCATGCAGGCAGATCAAAAATTGTAGGCTTTTTAAAAAACACAATATTGATACTTCTGTAAGGGTTTTCTTTAATGATTTGATGTTAGACTCTTCTGCTTTTCGACGATTTTTAAGTGATGGCTTTTGGGGGGGGGGGGGGGAGGCAGAGGAGGGCATCATTTTGTTTTAGGGGAAATCCCTATTAATCAGTACAATTTTTTAATACACATATGTATTGTATTTGTTGGCAGGATCCAGTTTCTAAGGCACATGAGAGACTTGTTTCAAGTCACCTACAAGGTGGACTCTAAAAAGGAAGAGATAGAAGAAACACTGACAAGACAAGGTGTAACACTTTGACTTGTGTAGGAGTTGGATATGCTAATTATAACAGTTGTATCACTTATGTATATTCCAGAACTGTAAAAGGGGAAGCAGTGCTTAGATAAGATGTAGAGCACATTAATTGATTGTTCAATTCAGCTTGCGGATATGCAATGATTACACACAATAAAAGGAGAGAATGTCATTATTTTTATAAATGGAGCAACAAAATGCTATAATTTATATAGTATGCATTAAGTTAGGTTACACATGATGCTCCTTGCACGCTTTACATAATAGCTATATAGTAAATAACTAGTCTGGAGGTGCCTTCCCCTTTTGCATGTATTAAACTTATACGTGTGAGGAGGTGGATGCTGCCAGACTGTGTAATATCTAAGTGTCTATATATATGAATTATCATGGTAAAAAATGACTGCTGTTTTTGAGATCGTGGTAGTAAATCTATCAAACATTCAACCAGTTTTGGAAGCTCCTTGTCCTACCTACCTTTAATTTATGATTAACACTTAATCAGATACAGGTTTTTTCATTATCACACTGCTGTAGTAAAAGTATTTGATTTATCTTTAGTAAAATTAAAGTGATAAATGGTTTTAGAAATCATGTAATTCTTGAAGGTTGTGTTACATGTTAATCTACTGATACATCTGAAGGCTACTGATTGCTCTATTAGAATATTTGAGTGACTAAAACATTGGTTGTACTTGTCGTATATGTTTCACAATAATCACTGCAAACATTTTTTGTGCCTTCCAGAGAGTCTGACTGTGTGTATATGCTATCAGAGTTGAAGAAGTACATGATTGATGCAATGCAGTTGAGGTTTAAGAGTGCTCTATTAGAGTTGATCTGCATGACTATGATTGCAATTATGAATTCTAGGCACCAGCCTATTATGCTGACATAATACTGTACATAATAAATGGCTGCATGAACCATCAAGCATAATGATAGCATGCTGCAAATCTTCGTGGATCTAGGATCAACATACTCTAATATAACACTCAGCAATTGTACAGTTATAGTAAGTAGCTGCTCATCCTGCATTGTTGGAACAAATAAAGCAGCTTGATTTTTAATGTGCTAAATGGTTTCTCACAAGCCATAGTTAGTGTCCTATTCAGAAAGTGCAGTAGTGCAGATTTATGTATTAGCAAAATAATATAGGGATCTCAGTATAAGAGATTGAATATTTGAGCCCTGTATGTAGCATGCATAAAGTTGAAAGCAGAATAGGCTGGTGCCTAATATAACTCCTAAGTTAAGAAAGAAACTTCACATGCTCCGCCACACATGACCTAGGTGTAAAACTACCAACAGGTTTCATTGATCATGAGTAGTATGTCTTAAATTTTGTTTTGGTAGTGATTACTACTAGAATAAAAGCACATTTAATGGCTTTAATTCCCTTGCTCATTTTATGCAGTAAAATATTCTAATTAAGCAGTCACCTTATTTTCTGCATTGTTTTAGTTATTAGGAGTTCAAACATGATGACCATATATGGCCACTTCATACAATACATTGTAGCAATCCATGAAGGAGTGGAGTGTAATGATTTGCCCAGTACATTATAGCACATGTCAAGATACTTGGGTCAAAAAACCTAAATGTTTTATTGACCAATTACCATAGTTGTCTTGTTTCCATGCACACATTTTTCAAATGCAACTTGCAAGTTTTAGTGTCCATAAATGTGTGGCAGTGATAATACAATATACAGCAGGGGCGGATCCAGGGGAGGGGGCTTTGGGGGCTGAAGCCCCCCCCCCCCCCCCCCTTCATATTTAGACTTTACTTGATCAATATAATGAAATTTTGTCTTAGCATAATTATATGATCACTAATAATACAAATACTCATAAACCACCTTATAAACATCTTTCCAAGGTATTCTAAGTGGATTTATGCTAAAGTTTATGCAACAAGGACCCGGATCAGCATTGGAGGTGTACAAGATCGAGATACTCTAATAGAGCAGTCAGCTAATTACTCTAATAGAACATTCACTGGAAACATGTAGTTGGTTCTGTTATGGAATTTCTCCAAATCTGCCTACACCTATACATACAATGAAGTGCATTGGTCTGTTTAAAGCGCTTATATGTATGGCAATACTTAATTCAGGTACACAATTTCCATTGAAAATGCTCTCAGATTCAATCTTGTATTGTTCAAATTTCAAAATTTTCCACTTTCAACATTATTATTCTAACATGCACCTATTCAGTGTTGTGCAATTGTGAGAGGGGTGCATCATGTACTTGGTTGTCTGTACCTACCAAACTTTTCCATTAGCAAAATGCTTCAGAGAGCCATACCTACAATCTAAAGGCAGTATATAAAATATCTACAGGCAGAAAATATTATGAATTTTATGTGGAAATGTCTCCAAATTGCAGTATTTTAGCATCTATTTTTCAAAATTTTCCTGGGGGGGCATGCCCCCAGACCCCCCTAGTTCCAGCATGCTTCGCATGCTGGGAAGTGTGCCTCACACATCTCTACCCAAGAGATTAGTACCTTGAGTTAGCCCCCCCCTTTTATAAATCCTAGATCCGCCCCTGTACAGCATATCATAGGTATAATTATCTGTATGTTTAGAAAAATGAGCCACCATCACATAATATGAGATGTGCTGTTAGGAATATAACCAACCATAACACAATAATACTCTCATGAAAAAGTAGCTTTTCCTGACGACGTTTAGCAGTGGAAGTTGGTACAAAGCTGGATGTGGGTAAAAATACTATTTGAGAGTTGTATTTATGTAATGTATTCATCTCTGTAGAGTTAACTTAGACTAGTTACTAAAAATATGATTGTATTTTGCCAATACCATCTACAATTTTGGTGATAGGGCTTGGGAAATTTTATCACATGATTTTACAACTGAACAGATCTGGCCGTGTAGTTTCTGGATTAGTGATCACCCCAGAAATTTAAATTGGTATCCTTTATGTAAGTCAGTGGTATTATGTACACAAGTGTAGTACACAGTAATAGGCTTGAGTCTATTATGTGGTCAATAATAAGCATTATATAATGCTGGCATAATTATTGGATGAATAGACAGAATCTTTCAGAAGATCATATTATGCCCTACAAGGAAGAATGTGTATAAAGCATTGAACATGTCATACATGAGAGTGCAACTGTTTAGATAAGTGATTTAAGAGTTCTATGTAAACTTACCCCTCCCCTAAATGCAATAATACTAGTACAGTACGGTACTTGATTATCCAGACTCTTGAATATTCGAACAGTGCAAATGACTGTTCTATTAGAGTATTTTGACACTTACTGTATGTTTTATTAGAGTAGTTGAACAGACTCTGTATACAAATGAATGAGATTCACTTATCTCCAGACAATTTATCTACCTGAACACAATTGTAATTGAACTAGCACACAGGTGTTCAGATAATGGAGAACCCACTGAAATTGTGTGTGGTGCTTAAATTGATGAAGTACAGAATTTTTGGTAGCAGGGACCTAGGGCTGCAGCCCTAGATGCTGCAGCCCTGCTACCTTTGACATATTTCACAGAAAGAGACCCAAACATCAATATTGTAAGTAAAACTGAAAATATCCTTATAGCTATAGAATTGGTTGTTTACAATGAGAAGGTATAAAATCTCAACTAATTTCAACTTGGTACGGCAGGATGTTTGGCACAATGGTGAGATGGTAGAGTACCTATTAAGTTAATTCCAGTTCAACACTATTTCCCAGTTATAATTTGAAACCATTTTGGATGTTCTATTAGAGTAGTTGACTGTTTTATTAGAATGTTTCGATTTTAGCACCTTCAATTTAATCCTTAAAAGTTTTGACCACCTCTCAATGCCTAGAGAGTAGATTAGCCCCTCCCTTTTTTCCCAATATCTATACTCAGCATACATTTGGTGGTAGGAGGTGCTGGTCACCCTGGAGAAAAAATAAATATATAAAATCAATTCTCATTAGTTGTCTATATGCAAGTTACAAAAATTTCTAGATTAATTATCCCACTGAAGCCATGCATCAAAAAGAGTTTAATTGAACCATTATATGGTAAGGTATGAGTTCAGAGGAAAGGAGGAAGGTGTTAACAAACAGATAACTACATAATACATTACAAAAGCCAGAAATATCACACTACTCATAGGCTATCTCAGTTATTGGTATGCCTCAGGCTTAAATTTTTGCTATGTGCTAGCTAGGAAGATAGTAGAAGCTACAGGTGCCTCCCAGCTCAGCATTAATACTGAGCTACAGTTATCTGTTGTGATTGATTAATAATGTATTGACTGTTTTATTATAATTTTCATGCTCAACAACTTGCTTTTGTATATAAAACTTCAGAAATCTCCTAGGTATACCCCTTGTTCACACTTAACACGTTCAATTACAAGGCCCTAAACAGTTAAACTAAACAGACCTACGCACCTTCTTACCAATCCCTAGTACATGGGATAGTTATTGCAATGGTTGTGATACAATACTGTAAGCGCCTGCGTAGCTGCATTGTCAGCTAGCTATATAGGTGGTTATGTAAACATTCTTTATCATAACCAGCTATCAGGTCTTCAAATGGAGCTACCACTACCAGATCTGCGAAAAGGGATCTTATAGCCTTTCCAAATTTCCAAGTGTGACAAGTCATAACTCATCATGTGCTTAATGTATTGTCCTAAAATCACATCCAGAAATAGTGCTATGTTAGGAGTGTAAAGTGACCAACTGTTAGGCTGGTACCATACTCACAAGTCAAGTTATGGATTTCCAAGTACATGCAATTGGAAATGCTATAAGACTCCTTTTCGCAGATCCGGTCACATATTTAGATGAAGAAACAGGTGGCTAAATCTAATCAAAAGTTTGTTTGAGTTATATTCTTTCCATTATGCAACTAATTTGTTTGTATGTTTGATTGTGAGTTTATCATGGGCCTACGTTGGAGCTACCATCTATGGCAGTCACATTATAATTATATTAGAAGTCATTGTTGCTTAGAATTATATCACAAACATACATGCACATGGTTAGAGAAGTTTTTGGAGAGAGAGAACCATATGCATACTTGGCTCTCCTTAGTTAGACTTTAATTTTGTTTGAATGATATTTCATTCTTGCAAACCAGGGGTGGTACAACCTCATCACACTCAAATACGTACATTGACTGCACTATTCTACATGCATAGTACCCAATGAAGGATCAAATTATTCAGTAATTGGCCATGGCCTACTGCAGATTATATGAGTATCACGACTACTGGATATTTTCAGCACAGCACCTTTATTTACTACCATGTAACGTGACATCCTGCAGAATACACTACTAATTGTACTATTTATTACACACCCTGATACAGTCAAACACAAACTACTTTGAGTAGAACTTTAGGTATAGCTATGTAATATCCTTGTACATGTACTTTTATCTATGTCAATGCAGTTGATCTTTAGCAACATCTAACAACTCTAGCCACTTCACTGTATGGGATATTGGCGGATTAGTAATCTGTTTTTATGCATGCACAAGTAAATTAGTACTCTTCTAACTGTTGTAATTTCTGTGTGCTGTAAAGCATTTAAATAAATAAGTTAACCAGCAAACTGGAAGTCAGAAACCAGCACCAAAATTTCTGCCATGTTTTTATATAGGCAAAGTGTGAATAGCTCTCAAAGTAGTAATGAGTATTTGAAGCTACTAACATTTCTTTAGGTGCTTTTGGTGTAAAAATAATTATATATTATATACTCAAGTATGCATACATATTTAGTGTATGGTTTACTGTTACACACGTAGTTACATATGACTCAAGTGAGGCATTATCTTGCTTTTATATATCTATACATTGATTGCTTGCTTATAACTATATTAGGGCTCAAACAAATAGTGGTTTTTACTATTCGAATATTCTTTATTCACAACTACCGAATATTCGAATATTCTTTATCAGCATTGATATGGATGAAATATCAATAACCCTGCAGTTGTACAAGATGTCTCTTTAATACAATACAGAATCAACATGATTCGATCACTTATGTCATAGATATGCTTATGTAGGATAAAGAATTTCCATGTATTCTACCGCTGATATTATATATTTCCGTTGAAACGAATATTCGAATACCAGAAATGGTATTCGAATAATCGAACATTCTCCGAATATTCAAATAGTAGAATACTCGTTTGAGCCCTAAACTATATAGTCAATTTGTATAGAAAATTTAATGCGCATCAAACCAGTGATTATTGATCACAAGGCAACAGAGGTGTTGTGGTAGCACTGAGCATTACTGACAATAACATGACACAATAGACACAACAGTTAATGGTGTTTTTCTTGTATACAATAGTTGTTTTGGTTTACAATAACAAGTACAAAGAAATTAAAAGCTTGTTTTTAAAGTGAAACTGTTACTGGCATTTATAACTACATGTTGCCCCTATTGATGTTTTAATTCAAGGCCATGAATAAACACATAGCTACATTTGTGTACTGTAGTGCACCCAGGCACAAGCTTCCAAAATCAGATTATTTTTCTTCAAATTTTAATTTGTAATTCAATGAAATTGGAGCATTTGCATGCAGTTAGACACTAAAAAATGTGAACCAATTTTCAGTTTTAAAAAAAATGTGTATAGGAGTTACTGGCTATCACTTTACACTTGTTTTTTTGCATCAAATTTAACACTGTAAATTCAGAAATATAAATATCATTAAATTTGGAAATATGAATGTCATACAAAATTGCCACAGGAGTCATCCAAAATGATCATTTTGTATGACTCCTGTGGCAATTTTAATTGTATGACATTCATATTTCTGAATTTACAGTGAAGATATCATACATTTTTTAATGTGTTCACCTCTGGTGTAGTAAAAAGTTAAAGAGCATTTTGATTGCTCCTTTAGAATGATTTATACATTAAGGATTATGTGAAAAAGCTAAAAAGGTATCACTATCAACTACCTCATGCTTACAGGGATCCAAATTCTTTGTATTGAAAAGAATAAATGAAATGTATGTTCAAACATAGACTCAATTGCAAGTAGCATAAATTTTGGACTCATTTTATCATCATGTGCATATTAACATACAAGCCACAATTTCACTGATTTAGAAAAGAGATAAAATGGTCGACATACATAACTAGGTACACTGGTAAATCCAAATGTTTTTGCAGCAAATGTCACTGAGGTGACATGATTTATTTGGCTGTACAAAATTGTACATGGTTATGCATAAGCAGTTTCATTTGTTGAAAAAACATTAGCTATACAGGACACATAGCCCATAGGATATGTAAAGGAATAAATAGGATTGCATGATTGCTAGTAGCTATGCAGCAGGCTGCCGTGTGTATCTGTATATAGCCACTTATCATGAGTAGAGATGTACAGTAGTTATGTATAGCATCATAAATACCACCCCGGAAATTAGGACTTGTAAGATTGTTAATACATAGCTAGCTATTATGCATGTTAAAAAAAATCAACAGTTTCTAATTTGGGACAATATTGATGAAATCAGTACAGTATGCAGAGCCATTTATTACTGTCTGACATAGGCCATTTGTCAGGCAAATATCTTGCATGGCCGACCATAATAGAACTTGCCTGAAAAAATGTCAGACCAAAATAGAAGGAAGTTAAAGAGTTATATAGTGAAGCATTGTCAATCAATTAGACAACAACGATTGTATTGTTATAGGTTGATTCACTCTATTCTGTCAATGTATCATAAGGATTTAAGAATTGTGTAAAACAGTAGCATATCAATGTCAGGTAATGCTTTAGGTTGCCTGACATTTTCACTGGGATTTGAAAAAAAATTATAATTGTCTCTGAGTATGCTATGATTAACTTACAGTACAACTGTAGCATATACAGTGCTAACACTTGTTCCATTACTGAGCTACATGACAGTACAATATAGAGCACATGCATTCATGGCAGATCTAGAAGCTCTCAGTTTATCTTATGACTTGCCTACTATGTAACTATAGCTAGTCTGGCTTTATGCTTTTTAGTGCAGTACAAAAATAATGTGGTCAAGGGATGAATGTGGTGCATGGTGTTGAGGGTCAGCTGACAACTGTACTAGTGCTAACTGCCCACTGCCAGTTTTGTGTTGTCTTCTGTCTCTGCAGCCATTATGAATATGAAACTCTGCATGGGTTATCCGCTATGCTGCAGCTAGTAACCTGTAAAGTGTATACGAAAATACTGAGACCACTGACATAGCTAAACTTATTTGTTTTAATTTACTTTTTTCCGGGCTAGATTGTATTGTATTGTATTGGTGCTTTACAGATGGAACGTCCTTGCCTACCACCCCCATCACAAAAGGCATGTGTACGTATTATTGCGCCCCATCGCCGTTTTTCTTGCCACGTCAAGGATTTTTTGTACCACTGGTGGTTGAGTGCAGCCATCCAGCTCCTCATTTGTAAGTTAGCCAGCTAGCTAAACTGAACAGTGTATTCTGGTCATTTTAGTTGTTTTAGTCCAGCCAGTACAACACATAAATGGAAATTTAACCCGCCCTCCTGCTCGACTATTTCGAGTATTGGAGCAAGAGTGTAATCATAGGTCTAATACGTTGACAGCATATGCGCGTTATGTTGGACACGCGCGTTTTATATTCGCGTTTTATATTCTCTGATTCGCGGCCGGGCGCTTATGGATATAATTTTGCAGCCGACATTCAAGAGTTCTTGGTCTAGTGGAGTACTAGTGAGTATAAAATGTAGTTGCGCCATATTGTAGCTACATTAATACAGTACATTCTGTTTTTGTGTGTGTGTGTGTGTGTGTTTGTGTGTGTGTGTGTGTGTTGTGTGTGTTTGTGTGTGTGTGTGTGTGTTGTGTGTGTGTGTGTGTTGCTACCCTATTTGTGGCACAGGAGCTTATCAAAAAGTGATGGGCGTGGTATTGAACTGTGAGGCTATTCAGTGTACATGTAGTAGCTATATATATATATATAAAGCTGTATGCAATTACTTGGTCAGTGCACTCTGAATAAAATTTTGCACTCGTCTATGGTCTTACAAATATAAGATTATCAAATAGCTGCAATGGCCACTGTCTTGAGATCATGGTTGAGATTTGCCTTGCTAGTATTAACTATATCAAACACCATTGGTACGTGAATATAAATAGCACTGGCTTATCCTACTTGGTTAATATAAACACAGGTTTTGGTTGGGCACAGTTAGAATTTAAAGATGACTTTGAATCAGATATTTTGCTGGAGAGAAATTGGTAAGTTTGATTAGCTGTGCTAGTATTGTAGTACGCATGGAATGCTAATTACTAGTTTTTCATCCACCAATACCCTAAATAGCACTGAGGATGAGCGGATTGCAGTAAGGATGGGTATACAGTTAACTAGATAGCTGATTTAAATAGCTCACATGCAGTTCTCTTAGTCTGTTCTAGTGGTTACTAGCCTATACAAAATATCCTAGATACAGTAAAAAAAATCCTGACTATAGTAATTGCATCAATAATATGAAGCATCCTATACTGTATGAGGTATATAAAATGGTGACGTGGGCTGGGTTGAGAAACTAATGATTAAGCCTAATAGGTTTATGCTGTTAATCGTATTATTTGTGTGTTCATGTATACATTGTACTGTTTAGGAGAGCAGCAGCAGGCTATGATTTAAGGAGCAGTTGTAGTCCAATTGCTTCTGGAAACTCAATAGTGTTTAGTGGCTCAGTTGATCGCTACCTGGTAAGTGTATATGAAATTGTCTACGGGCTGAAACTACATGATTGAGCAAAACAATTATGTATACTGCACCATAATTATAGTAGGACTCTGCTGGTCATTAATAGTAAGAATATAGAACTCTTGCCCCATAGCAATATTATACAATCTCAAATCCCATAGTATTGTGTAAATACAATAATATTAGTTTATGTTGCCCTAAACTTATAGAACTAAATCATGGCTTGCATTGATCATTTATAGTGTGGATTTTAGGATTATTATCAGACAAGTTTATGCAAATTTGTGCTTTCTTCAAATTTCATGAAATATGCATGATGATAATAAGATAGTAGCTGGTATAGTATGTCAGACTATAATAATTATTATTGTTATGTCTATATAGTTATCTTTTACAAAATCTTACGATTTGGTATTTTTTTTGTTGTTTTGCACAGATCTCCCAGTCAATTAATGCTACCGATGCTGTTGCACTACAGTTTGTTTTTGGTATGTGACCATGTTTGCTTTTATGTGAAATTTCATCATACTAGGACTGAAATAACAATTATGTGTTTTTGATTAATCTTTACTGTCTTCTTTCTGGATGCCTATTGTCAGTGGACTCTTTAAATTGTCTTGAACTGAAGCGCTTAGCTGGAACTGGCTGAAAGGGATCAAAGTAAACAAGTGACCTGGGCTGGGTGGACTGCCCTTGCCTACCACCCCTAGCACAAAAGTGGTATATGCTGGACAACTAAGTAATATTGCTAGTGTATAGTGTAACCCTGTATTGGCCTGTCCCAGGAGAGGCATTGCTAGAGAAATGCCAGATGGACTGACTTCCATGTATGCGCATTGTAGCTGAACGGAGTAGAGAAAAGGATAATGTGCAACAAATCCAAGCCAGTGTTCGGTTGTAAATAGTAGAGCTACGGCAAGATAGATGGTCAGCAAGATGATGGTAAAACACTACTGCCTCCTTACCCATACCTCCAGTGGTTGCAAAGACAAGGGGAGTAAAGGAAGCCTGGTCAACATCTCTGACATGGTCACCATATTCTCTTTTCTTCTGTGATACATGGTGTCAATACAAGGAGGAGATAGTGGTATTGCAGTAGCTTTGTGTGTTTGGGTGAAATACCCCTATATCAAAAAAGCGCCCCCAAAATCTCCTGGCATGGATGTTTACCTTAGCCTCATCCTGTCTTTGGTTCAAGGTTCAATGATCTCCCTGGTGAGCAGCTGTAAGGGAAGCTCAATGGCCACATCATAACATGTCCTTGAAAGCCACTCAGCAGTGATGTTCCTTAAAGTATTGTTCAGTAGCTTCCATAAGATGCAGAGCATCCCAGAATTCTTGTTTCATCAAATGGAATCCCTGCTCCGCCAGAGATATTGCTGTCAACCAGGATGAAGCACCTGGTTCACTATTCAAATCTATAGCTCTCTGAAATTGTGTAGAAAGATTAGATCTAATTTCAGAAACCTGTACCTTTAAAACAGAGCGACAATCTTTTTGATGAGCCTGAACTTTAAGATATTAAATGTTGTGTAATCTTGGCAAAAGCAGTATACCGGGAGTCAGCTATATCCACAGGATTAGCAATACTCAGCCCACCAGTCAACAAGACAGAGAGAAAACATCTTGTTCTTGAGCAGAGCATACACCATGGCCAGTGAGGACAGGAATCTTCAAGTGGCTGAAACAGGAGATGTTTGGTAGTTGGCCTTATACCAATGTATATCTTCTTGCGCTTAAATTTGAAGAGAGTACAAAATATTTGGTGACAGTGGGTGCAAGATTAGGCAGGTTACAATCAAATCTTTAAAATTATGATGTCTTACAGCAATCTCAAGTATGAACATCATGAAGAGAAGGTCACAAAAGCTACAGTATGCACAAGTTTACCATTTTAATTTTAGCAAATGATAGCAAAAAGTGGTATCACAAAATTAATGTTCCCTAAGAAAGGTAAATTTGTTTTCAGTACCTGCCAGTGTGAAGCACAATTAGTCTAACATGTCAATCTAGTGTGATCTGGGGGCATACCCCTAGGCTGAAATTACACCCCCTGAGATTGAATTTGAAAGTGATTTTCAGCAGTTTATCACAACATAATTAAGATTTATTGACTGCTTTTTTAGAGTGATTGCTCTATTAGGGTATCTCGATCATGATATTTATAGTAAGCTTTCTACTCAATACATGTTTAAGCATTTGACTATCAGATTTAAATGTGAGGATTGGCTGGTATTGCTGAATATTTGCCTCACTGCTTTATTAGGGTGACTGTTCTATTAGAGAGTCTTGATCGTAATGTTTACATAGTGTACAATCGATGCAATTAGAAAATATATCTCTATATGAATATCTTGACTGGTGTATAACCGAAGACACTTTGTTGGATACCTGTTCATGATCTCCTGCAAATAACAACAGAAAGGGGGAAACATTGTTAGATGCATTTGGAGAAACAAATTTCATCTTAGCTACTTAAGTAGTCTGTTAGAGTCTGTTACTAGCAAGTATTGATCTTGGACTAATCTAGTAAGACTATCTATTTGGTCTCTGCTCTTGTGTAATGTTTAAAATGTAGACATAAAGAATTTAATGATTATACATGTACCTTTTTATACAGGTAATGAAGAATGTGGCTCAAACTCTGACCTTTCAATAGTGTACCTGGAATATATTGTAGGAGGTGTCAGTTACCTTTTAACTGAGTTAAGGTGTGTGAATATTTGTATTATTAATTATAATGTGCTGGTTTTTAGTTTTTCCACCAACTTATATTCTGTTCACCTTCCTGTACATGCTTGTACTGAGGGTACACAAATTTCTTGGACACAAGCAGATGGTTTTACCAATAATACTGGAGTATGGCAATTGGACAATGTTGTTATGCTTTATGCTAAAAAATTGGAGGCGACACTACTGGACACCTTTACTAATCACATGTCATCTAGCCCAGTTTTGTTCTACCCAGGAGGCAGTATTCAGGTGTAATATTAATGCTACCTAGTGTGATAGTGACATTTAATTAAAATATGTGTAATATACCAAGTGTGTTTTTTCTAGGACAATGTATGTAGTATTAATGACAAGCAACTGTTGTTTACTGGCAGTAGTGGATCACCATCAGAGTATGTGTTAACTCCACCATTTTCATTTGGATCTAACAGTCAGTCAGAAGTGTGTTCAGCTCCTTGTCTTTGTGGACCAGGTGGATATAGTGATGATTTTGACTCTGCCTCTTACAGGTAATCATAGCTCCTTTCTAATCATTATCTTTCAAATCATTATAAAAATGTTAGGGTGATCTCTAGTGTTATTAGTATTCAACGTTCAGCTGCAGCATGCTATAACGTGTTGTAACCAAAAAACTATATGTATCTTCCAACAGTGGCATTTGTATGTATAGAAACTGGAGACAGGAGGTTTCTGTGTTGCTGCTAATTGAACTTTAGTTACCTTTTTGTGAACCAGTTTTGATTTCCACTAATTTATAAACCAGAAAGTATATTTAAATATCAACCGCAATAACTTTGGTGAGTATTACTAAGCCTACTAAACACCCCCTCAAAACCTTCTGCATTGCCTTCAGCCAATTATAACCCTAGAATTGGCTATGACAGGCTTTGCTTTTAACTTCTTGGGCTTGAAATATGCTTTTTGCATTCTGCAAGATATATAGTACATGTGTTATGGCTTTACGTATAGGGATCTGCCATAATTATGGCTGGCCCAAGTTCAGAATAATAGGTGGTTAAAGCAATCGGGAGTAGTCCTAGAATAAATAACTAAATGACATTCATAAAGTAATTTACTTGCAGTGTAATGGAAACACTGCTAAAAGATTACTAGCAATAAACCAAAAATAATGTAAGATGAAGATATTCTCATAACACAATTGCACTTTAATACCTTAATAATACAGTTGCCTGAGAGTAATGTGAATGTACTGTTAGAGTGGCTTAATATTTTTGTCTCTGCTACACTGGTTTTCCTCAAGTTGTTATTGAAATACAAGTTGTGTTGTTTATGTATAGCACTATTCTCAAGAATAATTTCAGATTCTCCTGGGAATAATTTTATAGACGGGAATAAAAGGAATTGCTAGAATAATTGAAAATTTGGCAGATCCTTGATCATTATTTAAGTACAGTCCCTTTTCATTTTGTCAGGGATATACTCAGGGGCTTTCCAAGGAACACTTTGAATTTAAACAGGATTAAAGTATTGAGAAATTAAGACCTCAGGTCTCCCTAAATCAAATGAAATGAGGTTCATATTTTAAACTTTATCTCAGGCTACTTGTCTAGCAATAGTTTCCTGAGAAATGGTAGGGTGGCAACAATTAAATACATAATATTTGTCAGGTATTATTGATTACTCAGTCCATAGATACTAGACTTACAGCGTGTTTACACTAGCCATTTAGTTCGACCTATCTCGAACTGAAGCAATTTCAAAGGTAGTGTAAATGCGTACCGTACCGAACCGAACTGCACTGAACCGCTCTATAAAAGACCTACTAGGGATGTGGGTCTGAATCGATCTAGTTCGCTCCACTTGCTAGTATAAACGAAAACCGAATGCTCGTATTGTTCTAGATGGTTTCATAATTATTCACGTGAGTTGGTTCAAAACCGCGGGTTTGCGTGCTAAGGAATGGCCTATACAAACTGGACAGACGCTGAAGTTTTTCGATTAATTCAAGTTTGGAGTGAGGAAGGGATACAAGAGCAGTTGGAGGGCACTAAGAGAAACAAACACGTATATGGGCAACTGGCGGAAGACTTGGCTATATATGGAATAGAAAAAACAGGGGAACAGTGTCACACAAACGTAAAAAAGCTTCGTCAAGTGTACAAGAAACTTGCTGATAAGCACAAGGAGACTGGCCAAGGAAGAACCAAGTGGAAAGTCTTTGACAAATTAAACGAATTTCTTGCCACAAGACCTACTACATGTCCACCAGTAGTTCTTGATACCCTTGATAGTACCACGCTCAATAATACAGACACAGAATCACCAGCAGTAGTATCAGATGAAGAAAATGAACTGACAGGTGGTCATGATGATGGTAATGAAAAGGACCAGAGTAACACAAGTAATGAGGCAAATAATGGAGCAACCATAGATGCTACACAATCTTCAGCAGAAAATGTACCATCAACAGATGTACAATCTACAGAGGAGAGTACCACTAGTAAGTGCTCATCAGGTAGAAAGCGAAAGAGAAACAAAGGGGAAGTAATGGAAGACATGATGACAAAGGTAATGAAATCAGTAACTGACAGCATGCAGAACAGTGATCGGATGTTCCTGGAGTTAGAGGAAAGAAGAATGAAATTTGAAGCTGAGCATTGGAGGCAAGAGAGAGAATTTCATCTGAGGATGGTACAGATGTTCAATGCATCACAGAGAGGTCATAGTAGTGGTTATAGCTGTAGTTATTCCTCACCTCCCCCAAGTGAGTTTTATTATGGTTCGGACAACAGTTAAACTTTGATTCAAACTTTTGTTAAACAGTGATATACTACACGTGTATGTTGTACATGCTGCCACGATTATGCAGTACACTCCTGTACTAGTATTTTGTTTACAATGTTTCTTTAAAAGTGTTAATAAATCAATTGCTATGAATCATACACAGATACATCAATTGTATAATGGTTGCTTGCATAGTTTAGTACATCATCAATTGAAGTGCGTCACCAACAAATCTCGGACTATATTTCCAGTGTTGGATCTTGTACTTACTGGAGCATCTGTGCTATCAGGCTGATCAAAGTTGTCGCTTTGTTGTAACCACTCATCATTAAAGGAATCATTGTGGATCTCACAGATATTATGTAATGTGCAACAAGCTAAAATTACATTAGGAACATTGCTGATATCCATGTCTATCTGCTTGGACAACCTCCTCCATCTTGCTTTAAGCCTCCCAAAGGCTATCTCAACAATAACCCGTCCACGTGACAACCTATAATTGTATGTCTTGTGATCAGTTGGCATTGATATAGAAAATGGAAAAGGCTTTAACAACCAGGGCAGTAGTGGGTAAGCTGAATCACCAATTAAAAATGTAGGAATGTTGCCTCCTCTGACCGGCAAGGTATCACCTTGCAGTAGCTCACCATTATTGGCCTTTCTGTACAGCGAAGAATTTGTGAACACTCGTGCATCATGCACGCTTCCTGGCCATCCAACATACACGTCTCTGAAGATACCATTGTGATCTACAACTGCCTGTGTAACAATAGAGTACCACCCCTTACGATTGTAGTAATCAGTGTGGTTCATGAGAGGTGGGGTGATTGGAATATGGGTTCCATCAACTGAACCAGCACATTGTGGCACACCCCATTTCTCCTTAAAGCCTGTTATCACCTCTTTCAAACCTTCTCCAGTAGGAAAACGGATGTACAGTGGTACCAACTTCTGCACAATAGCCTTGCACGTTTCTTTGACAATGATACATACTGTGCATCTTGCTATTCCAAAAAGATGGGCTACTGTGCGGTACTCTGATGGTGTGGCCAAAATCCAAAGTGTGATAGCTACACGCCTTTCTACTGACACAGGCCTCCTCATTACAGTGGTTTCCTTTTCTATCAACGGCCTTAATTGTTCACAAAGGTAGTTGAATGTTGCACGGCTTACTCTAAAGTTTTCCAACCAATCTCGTGATCCAAAGCTTTGCAGCACCACATCTTCCCACCAATTAGAAGAGCGAGGATGCATCCAAATTGTCCTGTCTTGACGGTTGCACAACTCCATGACTGCTGTTGACAACAATATCCCAACCAGAGTCACCAATACCTTTCTTCTAGACTTGGCATAAGCTTTCCTTCGCCTTGATGATGTCCTTATGCTACCATTACTTCTGTTAGTGGACGGTGCAAGAGCCGACAGCGCTAAAGACATCGAGGAAGACATTTTTGCATAAAACAGCAGAACCCACAATCGGTTTGTACTCAAAACTGTATGAGAATTGATTGTGGGTTCTATTGTTTTCATTACGAGGCGAACTAATTTATTTCGTGTAAACAAAGCTCTGAAAGCAAGTCAAATCGATCTGAATCGATAATTCACGAATCGAGTCACTGGTGTAAACATGCTGTTATAATAGAAATTGGCAATGGAGGCGTTAACAGAAATAATCCGCATTTCGCTTTCTCATAATACTGTTAGTGAATTTTAAGTCACTCAGGCATCTGAAGCATGTGTTTCCACGAAGACTTAGAATGAAGCATCATCCTTGGTCTTAACAATGAGCATATTCATGAGGCAGTACTGTCACACAGGATCAAACACAGCACAGTTTATATACCCTATACGACTTCAATCTGTGTGCCACACAACTCAAAGTTACAAATAACAACACCTTGCCAGGCTATTATTACATATGAAACTATGTGATGTAAACATTACAAATCCCACTGGGAGGTTGGTTCTTGCTCTACTCTTGCATGGGCCTCTGTTGTAGCTTGTCTTGTGTTATACTTCTGACTCAGTCAAGTCTGCTAGCAGGTCTGTTAGTTCTGCAACTGCTCACTCATATGTTTACAGCTTACCTGGGCATACAATCAATCAAAGAACAAAATTAAGACTACTACACAAACACATCACAAAATTAATATGTAATCTCACCTGCCAGACATTTTATGTGGACAGCAGGAAAGACTTCTGGTCACTTTTTCCCCAAAACACGATAAATTACATCATAGTTTTTTTCACTAAATGTGATAAATTAACATAACCGTATTCCAAATTCTGTATTAGGGAAGTCAAGAACCTATGCCCACGGTATTTTCAAACTTTAGCAAAAAAATTAGGCGGCTGTAATCCACATTCAACCACTTGCTGTGCAAAGAACGTGGGCATTTAGAGTGATCTGATTGGTCTTGTCAACACTTCAGCTGTGGTCATAGAATATGGAGAACGGTGGCCAGGTAATTTACTTGTAGTCCCCAAACAAAATGTCAGGCACATAAGACTAACATCAAAGGAGGTTAGATAAATGTGTGTCATGAATTTCATTAGATTATTATGTGTGATATTATGTAGTATGTATTAAGGTCTATTACATTGTGCATAATTATATTCATGAAGAGGGTAATTTGTTTGAGGTTTTGATCAGAGGAGGTACGACACACTCCAGATTAAGCATCAGTTTAGAAGTCAAAATATGCAATTAACACAATTTCTTTTTGATAGTGCTTAAAGTGTGTCGCACCTCCTCTGGGTTTTGATACTCCAGAAACAAGTTCAAAACACATCACTCTCACTCATTATTTTCTCATTACCACACGTACGTAGCACACACGAAAAATACATACACACAAAAACATACTTCTGCACTACAAAATCACACACACATGCACGCATACACTAAAGCAAAGCTTTTGGTAATATTAGCAGCCACGCTCACACATTAAAGCAGCAATAGCACCAATGTGATTCCAAAAACCAAGTTCGAGTATAGAATCATCTTTGCTAACTTTGTGACATATTCTTCCTCTGGCTCTTAGGTGGTTTTCCAACCTTAAAATCTCTTGTAATTTGTTTCTCCTTTCATCAAAGTTCTGATGCCAAGACTAAACATGTGAAATTTTCTGTTACTCATTTCAAACTCTGCCTACATGAAAGTTACAGGAAGAACTCATTATTCTAGATATGGCACCGAAGTTAACATTTGTACCGAACCATAAACCCTACAGCCAGTACTTCATGAAGCTCAGTAAAACTGCACAAACTTGTACAGATATCGCTCTGAAATGCCCTGTGAATAAGCATTCCCCTCAAACAATGTTAGAAATTTGACTCATTTACACTCCCAAGGTAAAAATTCAAGGGTGGAAAATGTTAACACCATTTATGAACATTGTGTTACTTCAAAAAATCTACACAATGGTAAATTGCATCAAACTCCACAGTAAACAGCAAAATAATAGTGCACTAAAACACACAAATAAGAAGCTCACCCATCCAATGTACTTCATATAGCCATAGCTTCAGCCTTAACGCACGAATAATATGTACACAGCACATCTGCTTGAGTGTCAGTCACTCAAAGGAGCTGCCATTTTCAACTTCACCAGCAAAACAGCGAAATGCATATTGATTTATGAAAATAATAGTTTTATGGTGTGTTGCCAATCTCTATTATAGGTCTAGTAGCTATCTATGCTCTGTCATTTAGTTGCACAATCCAATTACGCAGTAAGATTATAGGGTGATCTGTGATCAGCAGAGTTGGGGAAGTTACTTCATGAAAGTAATATATTACATATTACATATTACTTTTATATCAGTATAATATATTACAGTTACATATTACTTAGAATAAAGAGTAACTTAATAATATTACATATTAAGTTACTAACTTAATATTAGCTACAAATATTAAGTTACTAATGCTAAGTTACTTTTTTATTAAGACAGCTAAGTTAAAGTTAACATATAAACCACGTGCAGTCATGTGATGCACATCAGTTACGCGTACGTGCAACACTTGAGCACCGTTATAGAAGAAAGATTAATGGATTAAGGTGATTAATTAATAGTGGAATGGATAATTGGCAGTAAAATCCATTTATAATGCATTACTTGTTCATCTTCACTCATAGTATCACTCGTTACATCGCGGTAAAGCTACTCGTTACTTTTTGCTTCCAGCTACTCGTTACGTAATAATATTACTTCTTTCGTTACTAGTAACGAATTATAGTTTCCAGAAGTAACTTAAAGTTATATTACTGCATTTCCACTCAGAATCGTGAATTGTAATATATATTACGTAACGTGTTATATTACGTAACGTGTTACCCCATCTCTGGTGATCAGTCACTTTTACAAATCTTGTGTAGGCCAAATTTTAAATTCTGTGTAATGGACAAAGCATAACCAAATTAAAGCTAAATGACCAACTCATGTAACTACCAGTAATCAGTATTTAGAGTGAGTGCTTGGTTAAACAATTCAGCTATTGGCTAATATGTAAAAGTGGTACAGTGATATCTCAACCTCTTTAATTGTACTACCTTGTTGTAGTGGCCATGTCAAGTAATTTGGTGTACTCCATTTTTTTGAAACATTAACTATTTTAATAGTTTTCTTTAAAAAGTTTAAAGTTATCTTGTTTGTAATGCTAGAATTGATCAGTGTTAAATGTATTATTGGGGCAAGCCTGAGCGAGCCCCACACTAGTGAGAAGTTTCGTAGGGTGAACCATGTACGATCAAAAGCAGAGAAAAACGATTGCTAATTAAAATTCAACAACGCTTACGGAAGAATCACAGCATAGTTTACTGACACTCCAAATAAGGCTCGTAGGGCCAACCATTGCACGAACAATAATCGGCGTGGTTTACTGACACTCTAAATAAGGCTTGTAGGGTCAACCATTACACGAACAATAATTGGCGTGGTTTACTGACACTCCAAATAACGCTCATACCTTGTGTCATTTATGATATTCATGGTGTCATATCATCATTAAAATGGAACAAGAAGAAAGATTACTGAAGGCGACGGAAGGAGCAATATAGAGCATGAAGAATTTGGGAAACCCCTGAACAGAGACAGCAAAGATTAGCTAGGCGCAGAATATGGCAGACGAAGATATGCCGCATTAACCATCGAGGAACACCGTACAGGTAAAATAACAAGAAGTGGTACATACATTATTTAGCTATACATATATTATGTAGATACAACTACAGGCTTCACATAGTATAATTAAGGGAAAGGGGGATTGTCATCAATATCAGCACCCTGAAGTGTCCAATACCTCAGGATCATCCTGGCATTGTTCATCCATAAAGCAACAGAAAGTTGCTTTAGCAGATTCTTCCTTGCTAGCGTAGTAGGAACACCACTACGGGGAGTGGTATGGTCAATAATTGTCTGTACAGGTTGAAAGTGACAACGATTTGGAATCAACTGAACAATCGATCTCACTTGTCAGCAGAAACTAACCCCGTTAGTACAACCATCACCTTCACCACCTGCAGACAAAATAGTGACTTATTTAAGTTAATGATGCTATTCAACATCATCATCTTTCATCATAAAAATCATTGCTAGCCAGCTACAGTTCAAAAAAAAAACAATAAAAAAACAAAAACAAAACTATTTGAATCTTACTGTAACTTACCCTGTCAACTTCACACTTTATAGCCATGAAATCTTTACCTTCATTGTACATCAGGCTTGCCCCATGATGCTCAAGTATCTGTCTAGTAATTTTATGTTGTATAATGATATGTAATTTTTTTGTGTGGTGTATTTGTGTTGTGTACAAATAGTTGCTGTATCTGTGTGCTTGTGTTGTACTTGTATTGCTTCTGTACTTGTGTGTTTATTGTAGTTGTATGTTTGTTCTTTGCATGCTCTTGTATGGAAGAATGGCTATGCCGAATATTTGAGCTAAAATAAAAATCAATCAATTAATAAATCAATCAAGACCTTCTGTAATGAACTTCTCATTATGGAGAATGTTTCTGCAAGAGGAAGTGTTATTAATATATCATCTTTCTTAGGCTGTACCATTCTTCCCCTTACTGCATTATATATAATAAGTTCAATAACTTTATACAAAGTTAATAATCTGCAGGTGTGCCAGAAAAGTTGCTAGTAGCTAGAATTCATAAAATGTACTAAAACAAGGCATCTAAAACCATAATTATTTTAATTAGCATTGCAATTTTCACAGTTTATCGTACTTTATAGAATCAACTTGTGGGAAAGAATTACCGGTGGGCTAGTGCAGCATTCTCCCTGTGATGATGAGTCTACTAATTCTGTACTGGTATTTGATGGAAGTGCATTGAATGAACTTATTACCTTGCCTTTGAATCTTACTAGTGTGAGGTAATTGCAAATATTGTGTCTGCTGATAGTATCGGTATATAATGTGGGAATTTTGTAGTGTGAGCATGATAATTAGGTAAATATTGAAATATTGGTTTGTTATCGATAATTATTCAAACTCACACATTTATTGTATTATAGGTACAGTACCGACCAGAGGTAATGTTATAATCCCTTGCGAGTGCTCAAATCCAGGCCACGACTCGACATGACTCATGAATGGAATACATCACATGCGAAGGCATGCATCACGTGCAAAGGCACGCATCACGTGCAAAGGCACACAGTTACTGGAACAGCCACCTGAGGGAGCTCACGTGTCGTGGCTACATGTGGTGACTTAGTTAGCACACACATGCCAAAAAATTGCGGGTCGAAAATTGGCTACACGAGTGTCAACTGTTCGCGGGTGTAATGTTACCTCTGGGCGGTACTGTAATTGATGACAAAAACAATACATTAAGACATTATCCTGAACTGTTAAAGCACACTTTGCATCAATGTGACAAAACCTCAGGCACAATCCATGGAAACACTGGAATGACCACAGAGACCCCCACCTACCAAAGCTATTAACAGAGTTACCATCAAGACACATGGTAGTGTGCAGGGACGGTTCTAGAAAATTTGCTGACTGGTTTCCAACTCAAAAGCAGAAAACCCTATCAGGGACAGGGTCCATTCTATTTTAGCTAAATAAAAAGGCCCTAATAAATTGTTTCACAGTTAAATTTTGCAATTCTAAGTCTATACAGAAAAAACTTATGCATTATCGAAGAGTTGCAAGAAGTCACAACAGCATAATCAATAACTATTTTTAGAGGCGTTTAACATGTGTAAGGCTCGGGAGAAACAATTTAATGCTGGAGAGAAGCAGTTTATGTAGTTTTATCACTACAAGTAACTATGTTTTAGTAATACACCTCATTTTATACTAAGTTTCGCTTACTGTTTTAATTATTTTTCAATTTTAAAAAGCTGACTGGTTTCCAGAAACTGGTGAAACTCACTTAGAACTGCACCTGGTGTTGTGCGGCCCAAGAAGCCGGTGCGCCACACTGCGAGTATATTGACAGGAAGAAAGAAAATGTGATTTTCACACACATATATGTAGTAGCTCCACGATTCTTATCTGATTGGAACCAAATTTGTTACAGAAGTGTTCGCTAAGTAGGGGAGTCTACATACCAAATTTGAAGAAAGTTGCTCCATCCATTTCCAAGATAAGAATGGCCAAAGTTTTGTTTAATTTCTTTGTTTTTTCTTCATTTTGCACACTTTGCAAAATCTGCCATAAAACACAAATGCGTACTCCAATCAGGCTGAAATTGACTCAATTAAAGGGCTCATAATAGCCAATCTCAGTACCAAGTTTGATGGGAATCCAATAAACATTCATGGAATTATGACTGATTTGCATGAAATAAGATCGAGCTTCTGTCATGCCCACAGGGTAAACCTCTTGGAGGAATGAGTTGAAAATTTCTATGTAAATGGAGTAACCATTGTAGGAGTGCCTTTTTGTGGTTTGAACTGAATTGACTTAAAGACCTTGGAGATATGACACAAACCCAACTTGTGTCACAATTACGCGATCCAATTTCGTGAATAAAAACTATTAGTTTTCATACCTACCAGGCAAACTGCTTAGAGGAGTGAGCTGAAAACCAGTATGTAGATGGAATAATGATCATAGAAAGTCCTTGCAGTAGTATAGAAGAATTGGAGTAAAAGCCACCGAGTTACAACGCAAAATACAACTATGTGTAACAAGTGTGGGATTGAGATATTCTAGTACAGTCACCCTATTAGAGCATTCAGTCTTCAAATTACTTACATAATTTAAATTAGTAGAGCAACATAGTGCAATAGCTGTGCACTTTTTAATGCAATTATGAAACTTTCCATACAAGTTGTACTCCTTGTGACATAATTTTTTTTGGAAATAGAGCCATCGCATATTTGACCTTTGGTGGCCATTTTTTGTATTGAAAATTCATCGTTTTTGACTTTATCTCCCTGAGGTATCATTTTGTACAGTTTCAAATTAAAGGTACTGCTAAAACAAACTACTCGGCTTTTATTTGAAGTCAATAGGTGATTGCATTCCAAAGTCATGATCATTTATATTAACCAAGAAATTCTATGAATAATTTGTCCATTAGTAATTTACACCCCAAGGGCAAAGAATTTTATTGCTTACAAAAATGATCATAACCTTGTAGTGGAATGATATACAAACTTCAAACAAAAGTCAATATAGTTCTTAGTTCAAGACCTTTAAGTTGATACCGTGTTTTAACAGTGTAAAATAATGCCCCATGGAGATAAAGACAGAAATGATTAATTTTCAATGTAAAAATGGCTCTAAAGGTCACCAAAGGTCAAATCTGTGATGGCTCTATATAAGAAAACGTGTCATGTGAAGTACAATTTGTGTGGAAAGTTTCATAATTGTATCACAAAGTGCACAAAATGCCAATTTTTTGATGCTATGCCGCTCTACTAAATAGCTAGTTCATTGTGTTGTAGTAGTTCAGTAATGATGGTTTTCATTCATTTGATGCTGTTTCTGTTCTTGCAAGCAACAAGAAAAGAAAAAGAACAGGAAAAGAAGTGATATCCATAGCTATGTACCCGCAAAATAGATAAACTGCATGGATGCTGCCTAGAGAGTTCAGTTACAAACAAGTCACACTGTCAAAGTTCAACTATATAATAAGTAACCCAGTAAGGAGGTCAGCTACAAGCATAGGTGGTGGAGGGGGGGGCTAGAATGATATCATGCTGAAATTATCCTTCTTGGAGTGGGGCTGAAAATCATGATAAAGATCAATATACTCTAATAGAACGCTCAACAAATTGCCTGTTTTTTTGACTAAAAGTTGATGTTTTAGTTAAAATGCTTTAAATTGTACCTATAAAATTGCTATAAATTAATTTTGGTGAACTTTGAGACATTGTGAAAGCTAAACTTGCTACAGCTTCTGGGGGGCTGTGCACATCCCCCCAGACCCCCCTGCTGCCAGAGACTCTATATTCTGGTCAGCCCCCCTCATATCAATTACTTCCTCCACCACTGGCTACAAGGAAGCCACTGAGTAGTGAGTCGAGCTACAAACAAATCATCTTGTGGAGAGTTCAGCTACAAACATGCAGTCACCCTGTAAAGAGTTCAAATACATATAACCAGTGGAGAGTTCTGCTACAAAAAATTCACCCTCTATAGAGTTTAGCTTCAAACAAATCACACCTGTAGAGATTTCAACTACAAACAAGCCATCCAGTAGAGAGATCAGCTAGAAAAAAGTCACTGACCTGTGAAGTTCAGCTACAAACAGGTCACCCAGTAGAGAGTTCAGCTAAAAACAAGTCACCCTGCATAGAGTTCAGCTACAAACAAGTCATCCTGTAGAGAGTTCTCCTACAAACTAATCACCCAGTGGAGAGTTCAGCTACAAACAGGCCATCATGTAGAGTGATCGAGTTACCTGTAGAGTTCAGCTACACACTGGTCACCCAGTTTAGATAGAATTCAGCTACAAACAAACTACCCTATGGAGAGTTCAGTTACCGTAACTGCAGTATTATCACTAGTTACATAGTAATTTGCAACAAGGAACAACTGTCCTAATTTGTAACAAGTGGAATCGTTACATACGTAGTTACATATTGTCTGCTTGTTGAGAAAATTTGTATATGTAATGGGATGGATGGCTGTGGTATTTGGGATTAATAATAGTGTGAGTATTGTAAACAGGAAGGAGTAAAATAGTGTGAGGCGAAGCTGAGCACTATTTCCTCCATCATGGTGTTTATTGATTAGTGCCTACTAATGATAGCTGGTTGTAAAACATACGTATGTGTTGTGCAGTTGAGTGGTCTACAGTCTGTGGTCTGCAGTGCAGTTTACATGAAGTGGTCAGACCATTTTTTCTCATCACAGTGCTCATTGGTTAGAAATACAAGTGCCTACCCTGAAAATGGGTCTGGACTGATTAGCTTAGGTGACTTGTTCTTGACACCCCCAACCCACATGGGGAATGTTAATAAACTTTAATTAACAAATATTTTCCCATAAACATTTGATATTCAAGCCCCAACTCAACGTTTTGTGCACCACATGTCACATACTGTGAGGAATACTGACTACACTGAAGAACAAAACAGCATGATATAGAACGTCATGATATGAGATGTTTTATGCAATAGTTGTATCATGGACCCCAAGTGATTTGCCTGATATTTACACCTACGTTTGAGAGCCAGGGCATGGGTGTAAATATCAGGCAAATCATGAGGGTATGTGATACAACTGAGATGTACTATGCTGATTGCAGGTAATGGCCCATGGTGGGCGAATAATTACCCAAGGCAATATGAGACTGTCCTCGTGCACTGAATTTATTATGTGACTGGATCTAGGAAAACTGTTTTTATCACCCATGACAGCAGATTTGATTTTTCACCAGAACACCCACAAGATAATATCACCCAAATAACCGCCTCGATTTCCCCTGATGACGATGAGGCAGTATTTGTTAGGTAAAACTAAGCCCAAACAAGCTTTCAGATCAATCCGAAATGCTTTCAACAAGTTGCTACAGAATTTTAAAAATAATTTTATTTAATGGAATTTTCTACTGACTGACTGAGTAAGTAACTGACTGATGCCTCCAGACAAGCGTAACTCGATAACGGCTAAGGCTATGGGCTTGATTTTTCACTTTCGACGTTGCTTCAGCCCGACAGGTTCCTTTTGGCATACCGCAGTACGTACAATGCATTCTTCATGGACTTACCAGTGTCCTTCTTTGTCTACCATTCATCTTTGCTGACAGCGAAAAGTGTCGATTTGGCGATAGCACGTGATGGCTTCCCTTCGTAACGGAAATCGTCCATATTTTTCATAGTGGCTATTTTGATAGCAGGGGTGCTTTTCAAACGGTTCTCGATTTGTACTGCTGTGTAACGGGTTGAACATAGCCGACAACGAAGCATAATAGATACTTCAGTTTTCAGACGATAATTGGTATAACTGGGGCACGTGGCATCATTTCTTTCGGTATGTGTGGATTGCAGAGGTGCTTTTCGAACAGTTCTTGATTTGAAATGCTGCATAATGGAGTGAACATAGCTGACAACGAAGCATAATGGATGCTTCAAACCTGCAATGTCTTGAGTTAATGAGAGGTACATGTATATGCACTGCCTTAATGAGATATACGCACTGTTTACAGTGTACATGTGTATGTATCGTTAAGGCAGTGCATATATATAATTATCTTATTAACATTTTGAGCTAGTGCAATATGTGATATGTATATGCACTGGCTTTTCTTTGATCTGAGGTATCAAAGTAGCATATTTAATAGTTATACCATGGCCATGAGGGATTTGCTTGATACATATGCCCAAGCCCTCGTGGCCTGAGGGCTTGGGAATATATATCAGGCAAATCTCTCATGGCCATGGTATAAGTGATACATACTACTCTGGGATGCTCACCTAATAGGTGAGGGAAGACAAACCTGCATTCACCACATTACTTTTATACAGAAGTTTGCAAGCATCAATTGTGGATTTAAATTGTGGGCACAAAAAGAAATGATTGTGGGTTTCACTGGTTGTAGTGATACCATTGTGGATGAATAAAGTAACCTAGGGCACTTAGACATATAGGTTGGGAATGTTTGAGACATCTTTTCATGCAATTAAAATGTACTGTATAGAAGAACAATCCCCACGTTGCAAAAATAATTATTTAGGGTGTGATGCCTAGTAAGTGAACTATGCAATACTGACTCACTTGATTCTTTTTGCTTCACAACAGTGCCCCTAACTAAACCAACATGTTAAACTCAAACTCACAATACAAACTTTAAGCAGCTCTATATAAATAATCAAAGGCAACAGATGCTTTGTAACTGCCTCAGCATCAAAGGCGGTTGTGGTCAGAGCTATAATCATGCCACAGGTGAAAGTTGTTGGTGTCTAACAGGTTATAAATGCCTTTTGCTAATAACTGCTATGCAGTTGCATACAAGTAAGCTAGTGCTACACTGTAACCCGAAACCTCTCAGTTTACTGTTAGGCAGGACTTGTAGTCATCAACACATAAATCAATTAAATGCCAAAGACCCAACGTTTGGCTTCTTTTATAACGTGATACACCTAATGATACACCTAATGACATTCATACCAATATTACCCTGATGTTTGAAAGTGAATACCTTTGAAGCAGTTTGGTGATAATACCGTGATATCCCGGTACTAGTACACTGCACTATTTTGTATGTAATTGTTGTCCAGTCTTATGGCCTCTACACCGGATATGATTTATTCAAATACAGTTGACCCACATACTGGAGAACCGTTCAGGAATGAAAATGGGCAAGCCAAGTAATATAACCACTTGTTATAATATGTGCAATTGACATCAAGGAGAAACTGTATATGGCTAGTAAGGAGAAACTTTAGATGAAGATAGCAGACCCACAAACTGTTTACATACCATATCTTTTGAGACTGCCGTATGATGTCATTTATACTAAATCCGGCTCAAGGAATACACCCACAGATAGCTGAATACATACTATTGTAGCAAGTCACACTTCCAGAATCATATATACTACATTGTTTACAACAATAACTTATAAGTACAATATATTACAATGAAAACCTGAAGGACTTTACCATTATTGGACTGCTGACACCGCTTCACCAGTGGCATTAACATTTGTTATGCAATGTAAAGACCACGGCATATGAGTTAGCCAAAAAAATTACTTTAATATATTCATAAAGACAATTTGAATCAACTCCTCTAATAGAACATTTGTTTACCCTGATAGAACATGTACATGTATTGGATGGAAACTATATTATTCCCACAAATATTCAAATGCACATACTGGCCCTGATGCCTGTACCTTAATGCACATCCCCATTGTTTTTTTTTTAATTAATTTTTTTATGATACTGCACATATAGAAAATACGTGATTAAATGGTGGATTAATGTAACCAATTTTATTATTATTATTGTTTTTTAAATGTTTTTAAGATGGAAGGGGAGGAGGAGGGGGTAGGCTGCAAGAAATAAAATGAGGGCCTTGCCATTGTCAGCTAACTACTGAACACACATTGCTTGCAAAAAAAATCTTTACTAACCAACTTTCTTTTTAAAATTACTTTTATTTTATTTTTTACTCAATGAACTGACTTGCTGGCATCCGTACTCCACACAAATAAAAGAGGGTCACGCAAGCACTAGCCCACTACTGGAACGCACATCACTAGCTTATTATTCTTTACTAACCAACATTTCCCCCCCTCAGTGAACCAACTCACCGGCACCTGTATATGAAGGCACACACAGGGGTGCTACAAAGGTGCACGTGTGTCCTCTAGTGGACCATCACAACGCAAACCCCAGGGCCCCAAGACCAAGGAGTGTTAACTTATGAATGGGCCCTTTGGACACCTAGGGAAGAGTACTGTTGTAGTGCCTACGGTATCTACTGAGTCTGCTGTTTGATGTCATTTCTACTGAGCCCGTGTCAAGTCATACAGCCATAGATAGCTGAATACACACTCCTGCAGCAAGCCACACTTCCAGAATCATATACACTGCATTGTTATACAAGAAGTATTATAATCGTATCCCCTCCCATTATTAGACCACTGACATAGCTCCACCAGTGGTATTAACATTAGCCATGCAATCTTAAGACCAATGCGAATGAGCTAGTGATCCAAGATCACCTTAACATATTCATAAAGACAATTCCAATCAACTACTCGCATATGTTTTTTCATTTGTATGATTTAATTGAGATTGGTTTTATAAGACTCTGTCTTCTTTTTGACCAATTATACATAATAATAATAATAATAATAATAATAATAATGTTTGCTCATACATAGGTAAATAGTTTGAATTGAAGTTGTACACCAGCCCATATGGTACACATGCACATACTGACCCCACTGTCCGTACCCTAATGCAAATAACCATTGTTTACATTTCTTATGATATTATACCGATACTGGTGGATCAATACAATCAATGTAACCGCTTGGAAAGCACAAGGATTATATTTATTTTGTGGAAGGAGAGAAGAAGGGGTAGGCTGCTCCATATCAAAAGAAAATTAATATGAGGGGCATGCCAGTGCCAGCCAACTACTGGCACACACACCACTTGCTTAATATTCTTCACTTACCCATTTTTAATTATTTTTATTTTATTAATTTTTTTGTTTTTCCCTCAGTGAACCAACTCACTGGCACCTATACTACACACAAAGGGCTATACTACACACAAAGGGCTATACTACACACAAAGGGCTACACCATTGCCAGCCAACCACTGGAACGTACACCACTTGCTTAATATTCTTATTAACCAACACTTTCCCTTTCAGTGAACCAACTCACTGGCACCTGTATTACACATATACAAAATGAGGGTTATGCCAGTGCCAGCCAACTAATACAACACATACCACTTGCTTAGTAGTCTTCACTAACCGACATTTTTTCCCCTCAGTGAGCCAACTCGTTGGCACCTGTACTACACACTATTTAATGCTATGAAGGCACACACAGGGTGCTAAAAGATGCATGTGTCCATCACAATGCAAATCCCAGGGGGCCCCCGAGACCAAGGAGTGTTAACTTGTCAATGGGCCCGTTGGGCACTAAAGGTAGAGTGGTAATTGCCCACAGCACAAATGATCCCTGTGTACAATTGTAATTGCCTGCAGCACAAATGATCCGCTAGACTTCTGCTGTCAATATATATATGTAGCTAAATCAGTTCCACTGCACACATTAATTCCGACAGTTTTTTTTTTCTTATGGGGTATTCCGTATGCCAAAGCCCCAATACATGGACACTACAATGATTGCTATTTGGATTAGTGTCCCCTAATTGCAGTTGCTAACCTGAGTGGGAAACAATTAGTACCATATATGGTGTGACTGCTCTATTAAAATCAGTTCTAGTCATGCAATGTTAATTTTGCTCACCCAGCCCCATCAAATTTGTGTATTAACTACAACAGGCACATCCAGTTTAGTACCTAAACAAAATGACAGAACAATTCTCGCTTCCAAACGTTGTGGCCATGCCCCCACTCGAGCCGGTTCAGCGACGCACGTGCAGTCTAATTATTTTTGAAGATTACCTTATTTAACGCCTAGTACACAAGTCAAGACAACCCTCTGCATGCCTACTCCGAATATCCCCCAAAACGCGTGGGGAATTTCATGCGGGATTTCGTAGCTTTTAGTGCAAAAGAACAACGCATTGGTTTGCTGGCATACCGAGGCTCCCCCCACCAGCACCGGAATTCGCGCGTGAAAGCGCACTGGCTATCATGATGGCAAAAGGCTGAGTGTGCAACCACGCCAACCGCCGCACCCATGCACGGCGCCATGCAGACGTGAACGCTGGTGAAAACCTCAGTACATACAAGTCGCGCGCAACAATACATGGAAAGAACTCACTGGGCAGACGTTAAGGCAATCGGTTAATCCGCGTTGAACTACTTCATCTCCCACCGACCACGTGTACAATCCTGCCCATTACGTAGTGGCACAAACAACGTCCGAACCGGACTCAGAAACTTTGCCCCATCACTGGTCCCTTTCTTCTTTTCCACCTTCGTCACTGAGACCGACTTTTTGTACCACCTGGTCACCCATTTGGAATGACCCATACACGCGGTATTTTTCCTACGCATGCGTTCATAATGTTTTCCAATTAATACCTACTGTTGTATATTACATCTAGTATTGTGATGCAGGTAAGCTACATACCTATCTAATGCTGGCTAGCTGAAATGTGTTGCTACACTGCCCAAACACACATGCAAATTATCTCCTTCCATTAACTTTGTTTAACAAGTTAAACTCCATTAAAACCTGTTTGATGATAGCTAACCAAATTGTACTTTTCCAATTATCCGGCATAATGAAGTACGAGATTTGACAGCTAGTTTGGTGAAAGAAGTGTGCCATGATGTCCAGGTGGAGCCTCACTTACATTGCGCTGTCTGATGAGGTTATGCATCACTGTCCAGCTGTGCTTTGATGATAATGCCAGAGTGGATTCACAGCATCTGGTTTTTGGAAGTGTTTACATCATTGCACCTTTTTTGATGTTTGCATTTTAAATTCTTTTGCAGCTTCCAATCAGTTCACCACCTTGGCTGCCACTTTTCATAGGCACGAGGCTGAGAAGCATCATGCCTATGAGGAGTGTATACAAGTAGAGCATGGCAGCTTTATCCCATTAGTTTTCTCTTCTTCCAGTGGAATGGGGAAGTAGTCACTACCACCAATACGTATTTGGCTCAGTTACTTAGTGAGAGGTGGAGTTCCCCATATCCCCAGGTGATGGGCTGGCTCTGTTGCAGTTTGAGGTTCTCCTTGCTTCACTCCTCCTTCATGTGCATCTGTGGTTCTCAATCATGCTCTAAGCGCCTTGGTGTGCCCCAGCAATAGATCTCGCCATTGCAGAGAGGCATCTGCCAGTTCACTAACATTCCCTGGGCTTCAGTAAGTTCTTTTAGGTGTCTTTTCTGCAAGTAAATTCTTACTTTTTCTCTGTTTATATTTTTCTTCTAGCTTATTTTTCATAGAGACATGTGGGTGGAAGGGAGTGCCATTAGGGTCAGATGAGAAATTATAAAAAAAGCTAACTATAAGGTAGTATTGTTCAAGATTTTCAACTTTTCAAATGTTCACATAATACTTTTTTGCTAATCAAATTACACACCTTCAACGAACATTTGATGAACAACTGTTATAGTATGTGGTAGCTAAAGCTTCGTATTTCGTAATGCTCTTTACTGAATTAAATTTCATGCAGTATTCATTTAAATATGTGAAATCAAAGTTGGAGGAATAAAATTCCCCATAGGGAGCCCATACAAAAATAATTGTATGGAGAATTCTCCAAGAGTTTACGGCACCACTTATAGTCAAATGTTGTCGAGTTTTCCGGTCCAGTGAGGCTGAAAGTAGTGACCCCGGGCAACTGATTTTAAATTTGCCATCTGCTTTTTTGGTGAAAAGATGTTTTCTAGTGGTTCACAACAAAATATTCCTTGTACAAAGGTATACCATTATCTAGGACTGTTCAGAATCCTGCAGTACAACTACCCTGGCATTTAAGACTTCAATCCAACTGTACTTTGAAAGTGAGCAGTGTGTTGTGTTTGCGGGAATTGCTTTATACAGCATGCAAACTCATGGATAACTTCTGAGAAAATAGTGTTTGGCATGTAATACAAGCCTTGTAAGGCTTCACAACTACCTGTTGAGATATACTTATGTACCTACTGTTGTTATTGTATTTTGTTGCAGCTGCAATGACTATCTTTGGTCAGTGACAGCTCTTGATTATGTAGTGATGTCATCATAAATATTTTATAATTATCATCCTCCATGTTATTATGTAGTAAATAAAAGAAAGTGGTATCCAAAAAATGCAATCTTACAATAATATTGAACATTAATGATTGTATATTGCAATCTGATTGTCATATTTTATATAATAATTGTTACTGTAGCTGTAGCCTGTGATGCCAAAGTTCACTCTGTTATGAAATATTATATATTTAATAGTTATACCATAGCTGCGAGGGATTTGATGATATATACACCCAAAGTCCAAGGATGGAGCCAGAGGGCTGCAGGTGTATAATATCAGCAAATACCAAGCAGCCGTGGTATAGGTGATATATATATCACTTGGGGCGCACTCACCTAATAGGTGAAAGAACTACTGAGAACTCATCCTGTTTGTTTTATACAGTAGCATCTGAAGATCAATCGTCATTTTAATAGTGTGGGCTAATAGCCATCGGAACGTTATCCATACGTTAAAATGTCATTAATACGTTACTACGTATGCTTCAACACTCAATGTTAGAAAACTTGCGATTGTGGGATGAAGTTTATATTGTTGCCATTTTTCTACTAAAAAAGATGTGAAATCCAAGGTGGCGGCCAAGAAATGGCTGTGATGGTAGGTTAATGGTAAATATTTTAATAACGACAATTCAGGTGAATTTTTGTGCCGCTTCACAAAATTTACCTAAATTGTCATTATTAAAATTTTTACCATTAACCTACCATCACAGCCATTTCTTGGCCGCCACCTTGGATTTCACATCTTTTTTCACCATAGCCTTTCTGAGGGCTGCACACTTTTTTTTACAGCTTGGCTGTTTTGGATTAGATTTCATTTCTTTTTGTATTTGTATACCCCTTTTTTAACCTATGTTTTTTTCTTTACTACAGGAAGAAGAAAAGATGAAGTAGATGTACTTTAAATATTTTATCAGTAAATGTACAAATTATATATACTGTATAATACATATGTGACCGAATTTGCGAAAAGGGGTCTTCCACACACATCCAATTTGCCAATTTTGACAATTGATAACTTCAGATTGGAAAGAGCTATTGCCTTGATATTTGGGCAGTGGTGAGCACCACTATAGCTGAATATATGGTGAAATTGTCAGGTTAATATGTTACTTTAACACTGAGTTATGGTCTCCAACGTTTACGGAATTGGATGTGTGTGGAAGACCCCTTTTCGCAAATCCGGTCACATATATTGATTACAGAAATCTCCATGGTAGTTTCTTTGTAACTGAACACTCTACAAGGTGACTTCTTCTAATTGCTCTCTCTACAGGGTGATTTGTTTGTAGCTGAACTATCTACATGGTGGTTTCTTTGTAGCTGAACTCTCTACAAGGTAATTTCTTCTAGCTGATCTCTCTACAGGGAGATTTGTTTGTAGCTGAACTATCTACAAGGTAACTTCTTATAGCTGATCTCTATACAGGGTGATGTGTTTGTAGCTGAATTCTGTATAGGTGATTTGTTTGCAGCTGAGCTCTTTACAGAATGGTTTCTTTGTAGCTGAACTCTCTACAAGGTAATTTCTTCTAGCTGATCTCTCTACAGGGTGATTTGTTCGTAGTTGAATTCTGTACAGGTGATTTGTTTGCAGCTGAGCTCTTTACAAAATGGTTTCTTTGTAGCTGAACTTTCTCCAAGTTAACTTCTTCTAACTGATCTTTCTACAGGGTGATTTGTTTGTAGCTGAACTATCTACAAGGTAATTTCTTCTAGCTGATCTCTCTACAGGGTGATTTGTTTGTAGCTGAATTCTGTACAAGTGATTTGTTTGCAGCTGAGCTCTTTACAGAATGGTTTCTTTGTAGCTGAACTCTCTACAGGGTGATTTGTTTGTAGCTGAAATCCCTACAAGGTAACTTCTTCTAGCTGATCTTTTTACAGGGCGATTTGTTTGTAACTGAGTTCTCTACAGGGTGATTTGTTTGCAGCTGAACTCTACATGGTAGTTTCTTTGTAGTTCTACAATGTGACTTCTTCTAGCTGAACTCTCTACAAGGTGACTTGTTTCTAGCTGATCTCTCTACAGGGTGACTTGTTTCTAGCTGAACTCTCTACATGTGATTTGTTTGCAGCTGAACTCTCTACATGGTTTATTCCTTTGTAACTGAACTCCATGCAAGGTGACTTCTTCTAGCTGATCTCTCTACAGGGAGATTTGTTTGTAGCTTAACTCTCTACAGGTGATTTGTTTGCAGCTGAACTCTCTACGTGATGGTTTCTTTTTAGCTGAACTCTCTACAAGGTAATTTCTTCTGGCTGATCTCTCTACAGGCCGATTTGTTTGTAGCTGAACTCTCTACATGATGGTTTCTTTGTAGCTGAACTCTCTACAAGGTGATTTCTTCTATAGCTGATCTTTCTACAGGGTGATTTGTTTGTAGTTGAACTCTCTACATGATAGTTTCTTTGTAGCTGAACCCTCTACAAGGTGATTTCTTCTATAGCTGATCTTTCTACAGGGTGATTTGTTTGTACCTGAACTATCTACATGATGGTTTCTTTGTAGCTGAACTCTCTACAAGGTAACTTCTTCTAGCTGATCTCTCTACAGGACAATTTGTTTGTACCTGAACTCTCACATGATTGTTTCTTTGAAGCTGAACTCTCTACAAGGTGATTTCTTCTAGCTGATCTTTCTACAGGGTGATTTGTTTGTAGCAGAACTCTCTACAAGGAAACTTCTTCTAGCTGATCTCTCTACAGGGAGATTTGTTTGTAGCAGAACTCTCTACAAGGTAACTTCTTCTAGCTGATCTCTTTACAGGGTGAATTGTTTGTAGCTGAACTCTCTACATGATGGATTCTTTGTAGCTGAACTCTCTACAGGGTGGTTTGTCTGTAGCTGAACTCTCTACAAGGAAACCTCTTTTAACTGAGCTCTGTACAGGGTGAATTGTTTGTAGCTGAACTATCTACAAGGTAACTTCTTCTAGCTGATTTCTCTACAGGATGATTTGTTTGTAGCTGAACTATCTACAAGGTAACTTCTTCTAGCTGATCTCTCTACAGGGTGATTTGTTTGTAGTTGAATTCTGTATAGGTGATTTGTTTGCAGCTGAGCTCTTTACAGAATGGTTTCTTTGTAGCTGAACTCTCTACAAGGTAACTTCTTCTAGCTGATGTATCTACAGGGTCACTAATTTGTAGCTGAATTCTATACATGGTGGTTTCTTTGTAATTGAACTATCTATAAGGTGACATCTTCTAGCTGATCTTTCAACAGTGTGATTTGTTTGTAACTGAACTCTCTACAAGAAAACTTCTTCTAACTGATGTCTGAACAGGGTGAATTGTTTGTAGCTGAACTCTCTACAGGGTGATTTGTTTGTAGCTGATCTCTATACAGGTTACTTATTTCTAACTGATCTCTTGAATTCTGTTCAGGGTGACTGCTCTATTAGGATGACTGCTCTATTAGAGTATCTCGATCTCGCACTTGCTACACCAAGTTGGATTTCGTGTTATAACTCCGTGGCTTTAAGTCTGATTCTTCTACACCATTGAATAGCCTTTCTAAGATGATAACTCCATCTGTACAGCGATTTTCAAAGCATTACCCCCAAGTGGTTTATCTGGTAGGCGTGGCAAGCATAATAATAATAATAATAAAAAATTAGCTAATCTTGATTGCGTAATTGTTACACACTGTTGATTTTTTCGCTGTATCTTCCTGGTTTTTAGCTCGATTTCTTTCAAACCACAAAAGGTTTGAGGTTCAATAGTTAACCTATTTACCCACCGATTTTCAGCTTCTTCCCATACGCGGTTTACCCTGTAGGCGTGACAACATATTGGTGTTATTTTTCGTGCATAATCGCTCATAACTCTTTGCCTGTTTATGGTATTCCAGCCAAAGTTGGTACCGAGATGCGCCTTTATACCCCCCTTCTGTGTGCCAAATTTCAAGGCAATCGGATAACGCGTTCGCGTTTTATAGCAGTTTTTGTAAGTGTGCGAAAAGAGGAAAAAAAAAAATAAGAAGAAGAAGAAAAAAACGAAGAAACTAAGCCAATTTTTGAAGTCGCATATCTCAGGAGTGCCTGAAGCGATTTCGCTCAAATTTGGAATGTGGAGTACTGAAGTTGGAGGGAATGTACACAGCAAAATTTGTCTTGTTTCATCAAGGCAGCACAGAGCTACGGAGGTGCGCAAATTGCGTTTTCTTTCTTCCTGTCAATATACTCACGGGGTTGCGCGCCGGCTTCTTGGGCCGCACGACACACTACCGTGTGTCTTGACACGACACACTACCGTGTGTTATTAAGTTAGGTACTTAGGACTGTAAGTTACTAGCCTATTTCAACATAGTAGTAGTAGCTTTGCTGTTCCGTGGTGTGTTCAAAGGCTGCTACGCGGTGGGTAGAAATACGCATCCACACTAATTATTTTGTGCATTCATTAACAACCAACTAGTCTATCTTAGCAAATATACTCAGCTTAGCAACCACTACAAAAATGAGTCCCACAATACAAAGCTCTATGTCGCTCAATATAACGAGCATCGTTTCTTTGAACTGGCTGGGTATCACAGTCGTTGGCAAACCGCTTTCCCATGATATTTCCTGGCAATATGTGAGTTAAACACCGAGTGGTGCCTTTGAATTCCCACACTAAAGTGATATATATAAGTTATACGATGGGCACGAATGTTAATACAGGCAGAGCATGAGTGTACGTTGTATAACTGTTATGCACCACTCACCTAATAGGTGGGGAGAGTCTCACAAGACAGCTGCACCTCTTACAAAGGCCAGGTTTTTTTAAAGGCCAATTGTGGGTGACAGAGCTGAATGTTGCGGTGATGTTCCCTCTACGATATCTCAGTCACCAGAGATATTGAAAGCTAGTACAATATGGGATATCTATAGCACTAACCAGCATTTGCTGTTCAACTTTCATCATATAGTGCTCAGCATACATGATCACGCGATTGCTGTGATTCTCTCGAGCAAAAAAAAGCAGCTAATAGACAATTGAATAAACAAAACCTAACTACTAAACAATACTAGTCCAATTCTTACTATTCACACTGGCTAAACTTGAATCCGGTGGCATGACAAAAACTGGTTGCCACAATTGAACATTATGGTGAGTATTATTTAGAATATAATAGTTTTATTGAGTCATTGTTGAAGTGGACTACGGTTTAATCTGGGCTCAGATGGCACCAGACTAGTAAGGTGTATAAGTACAGTAGAGTTGTGGCCACCTCGTTGGCTTTTTTGATTGCCATTGGCTGGTTAGTAAACATTATATGTATTGGTGATGTTATGTCCCACAATCGACTTTTACATGTCAGGCTATAAAAGAATTTGATTGATTTGTGAGGTGTCTTTCCACCTCTTAGGTGAGGTGTTGTAGCAGTCTTGGCTGCCGGCACTTGTGCAATGTTGCACAAAACTGCAGCCAGTCCAATATCTGGTGCTATAAGTGCAGTATTTAGCTAGATAGCTACCTGGTTTTTTTTGCACAATATGTTACATAAAATGTGTTTGCTAGGTCAATGAGTTATGACCTTCAAGCTGCTGGAACTTATCCCAATGGGTCTTGTTTTGCAATAAGTGAAGGAGAACTTGCTTTGTCTTATCGCATTGGAGTAAGCAGTCGATGGAAAGTGATACAAAGGCACATAGCTAACAGTAAGTATAATTTTAGTGTTGCCAAATATTAAATAATACTTTAATTGCATTTGTAATCATACTTTGTAACTATTCAGATGTTTCACACTTTTTAGGTTTCATTGGTGTTGGAGAATTTGGCTTTACATTTCCTGAGTGTATGCAGACTTGTGGTGTACAGTTAAAATGGGAATTCATGTTGAATTCACCAAATGTTTTCTGGTCTATTGATAACGTTATGATTGGGGAGAAACACAATGGAATACGTAGGGAGGCAGATACCCTGAAGATATTCAATATAAAATCATCAAATCACAGAAAAAGACAGACTACTGCTGATTGCAATTTATACTATAATGATGATTTTGACTCTGGTAGTTACAATAGAGCATTGTGGTATAGTGTGAATAGTGCTAGGACACCAATCTCACCTTGTGGAGCACCAATAGAATCACGGAACTGGCTATACTTTTACTATTATTATAACAGACAAGCAATAACAAGGCCATTAAATCTTGAAGGAATTGAAGAGATATCATTCTCTTTATTGTTTGGATCACCTATACATGGCTGTAATCAGCCCAGTATTAATGAAGGCATTTTAGTACAATTCAAAATAGAGAGTAGTGGGTCTTGGCAAACACTGCAAAGTTACAACACCAGCTATTGCTGCACTGTTGCTCCATCAAAAGTAAAAGTAAGCTTGCCAGTTACTGCTCAAGTGGATGATGTCCAATTGCGATGGTATCAACCAAGCTATGAAGGTTATCGATCATACTCATACAGTTATAATGATGTGTGGGCCATAGATGATGTACAAATAGTTCAAATTTATGATCTCTATAAAGACACATTCACCACCACCACAATTAATTCTACCATATGGCTACTGGTTTCAGGTGGTAACATAACTACTCCACCTTGTGGATCATCTTCCTCAGGTAGTGCACTGTATTTCTCTGGTGATTATTCACGACAAGTGATAACGCAATATTTAGATTTACGTGATGCTAAAAAAATTAGTTTCTATCTTAGAATTGGACGTAGTAGCAGTTGTGGAACAACAGAAATTGGAGAAAACATTGAAGTTTCTTGGAGACTGAGCAATAGTACTTGGTCTTTACTTAAAACCTTGTCATATTCTTCATTTCAAAGTTTTCAGTTAGTATCTGTGGTGCCTAGTGATGACTTGAAGGTGAGAAATATTCAATTGAAAATATCACAAGCTGGTTCTCGGTATAATACTTGGTCTATTTATAACTTTGCAATACAATCATACAACAGAACATCATGCTCCATATCACCAGATCCCACCCTCACACCAACTACTACACCATCAAAACCAACCGTGTGCAATCATTATTCAGATGATTTTAATAATGGTTCATTTAAGCCTGAGCTTTGGCTGACTGTAAGTGGCATATCCTTCTCATTTAACCCTTGTGATGCACCATCAACACTACACTATGGAGCAAAGTTTTCATTATCTGCAACAAGACAGATGATCACACATCTTCTGGATTTGAAGGGAGTAGAGCTAATCAGCTTCTATTTACAATCAGGTGATTATAGAGGTGGGTGTTCTCGACCTTATAATAACGAAGGTATATATGTATCTTACCGGATCACCATTAGTGATACTTGGCATACTCTTGAATTTTATGATCCTAATTGTTGTAGAAATGGTAAAACCATAACCGTGTACCTTCCATTAGCACTACAAACTAGCTCAGTTCAGTTAAGATGGTCACAGTTATCTCATTCTTCATGCATTAATTGTGATGTCTGGGTACTAGATGATGTGCAGATTGGGGAGATCATTGATACAATTGTGTATGAAGATTCCTTCACTACTAGTTTAAGTCCCACACTATGGTTATCAGTTGTAGGAGGTAGGGTAGCTTTACCTCCTTGTGGCGCTATAGATGTGGGTAACAGTTTATACTTTTCACAAGATGGAACTAGAGAAGTGGTCACACAGCTTCTAGATTTTCATCAAGTTGATGCTGTGAGTTTTTACTTGACAACCACTTTATCTAGTTATTGTGATGGAGTAAACAGTTGGCAGACCATTGTGTTATCTATCAGAGCTGGTCAAGGTGGCTGGAATACATTGATGAATTTATTTAATGCTACCAATGTCTACTTTTATGTAAAGATACCAAAGGTATTCAGAGTAAACTTAGCTCAGTTGCGATGGGTGCAAAACACTCCAGCAACAAATGGATATAGTGTTTGGGCATTAGACAGTATAAAGGTTCATAGCATTAATAACAGAACTGTTTGCTCTACTGCATGTATATCAGATAATTTTGAATCAGGCAATTACAATTCATCAGTTTGGAGTTCTGTCAGAGGAGCACAAGTTGGGACACCACTTTGCAGTACAAGAGATTCAGCAAGGGCTTTGTACTTCAATCAAAGTGGTACAAGAGAGGCAATTACAAATGCTCTAGACTTAAGAAATTTGTATGCAATTAGCTTTACTTTGCAGATGGTTGTTTATAATAAAAGATGTATTGAAGTCATTTCAGGAGACAATATTATAGTGTACTATTCTGCAAGTAACAGTGAATGGATAGAAATAGGAGCATTCTCTGGTGCAAAATTTGTGGTAGAAACTACAGTAACAATCCCCCTTCCACTTGAGACTAGAAATCAGTCGGTTTTAATACGCATAGCACAACCACGTTATTCAACTAGTGTTTGGTCTTTAGGAAATTTTGGCATTTATTCTCCTAACCAGTGTCCTCCATTATCAGTTACACAAACAGCTACAGTTACACCATCAACACCTACTCCAAATCCTTCTCCATCAATTACTCCACACTGCAATTTCTATTGGGATAATTTTGATAATGGTTTAAACTCAAGTACAATATGGTCAACAATTGAGGGTGTACGCACTTCACTCTCACCATGTGGTCTTCCATCATCACAACGACATGGTGTGGTATTCTTTGGATCCATAAGACAACTAATAACAAATGCTTTAGATTTAAGAGGAGTAGAATCAGTTAGTTTTTATCTTATCTCTGGATCTTCTAGCAATAGATGTTCGCAACCAAGGTCCACACAAGGCATTAATTTTTCATACAGACTGAGTGGTACTTCATCATGGATAACGTTGGAGTATTTTCCGCCAAGTTGCTGTACAACAGGCAAAACTATGACTATATATATTCCTAAAGAAATGCAAACTACGTCAGTACATCTGAAGTGGTACCAGCAAATTCCATATTACTATACAAATTCATATATTTGGGTATTAGATAATGTGCAGATTGGGATGACATTTGTTGAAACTATATTTTATAGTGATGACTTTTCTGATGGTTATGATCCATCCATCTGGGCAATAATTAAAGGAGGAAGCATACGTGTACCACCATGTGGTGTAACTTATTCTGGTAATGCATTGTATTTTTCTAAAGAAGGAGTAAGAATGGCAATTACTCATTTGTTGGATTTAAGAGATGCTACAAGTGTCAGTTTCTATATAAGAATTGGCTCCCCTACTAGTGCTTGTGAGAATGCGGATGTTGGTGAAGACATTGAATTGTCTTATAGGATTAATTACAATAGGTGGACAACACTGCAGACATTCAGAGCCATGAATTTTACAGAAGGAAATCATACATATATTTCCATTACTAGTGATCTTCAAGTAAACAAAGTTCAATTTCGTATCAGACAACAAGTTTTAGGATCTGATTCATATGATGTGTGGTCAATTGATAATTTTGTTATTGTCAGTAGAGAACAGGAAACAAGATGTTCACTAGCATGTTACTATGACAACTTTAATTCAGGATCATACAATTCGACAATTTGGAATACAGTTAATGGAGGATCAGTTACTAAACTACCATGTAGCGATGTGCATAATGATAGATCATTATATTTCAATGGAAATGGAACACGTGAAGCAGTTACTAATAGTCTAGACCTACGAAGATTATATGCAATATCCTTCACTTTACAAATTGGGTCTTTTGATAATGGTTGCATTCAAGGTGGAATAGGAGATGATGTTATCCTTTACTATTTTTTGGGAGAATCAGGCTGGATATTATTGAAAACATTTAGAGCTGCAAGTTACACTAGAGCAACAACAGTAACAGTACCTCTTCCACGTACAGTGAGGACACAAAGAGTGTCATTACGTTGGGCACAAACTCAACATTCTGGTTCATCACAAGATACTTGGTACATAGACAATGTTGGAGTGTACTCTCCAGATCAGTGTCCACCAGTAGCTTATCAAACAGAAACACCAAATCCAGTTGTTACTTTACCAAATCGAACGATGATAAGTTTATCATGCAATTATTATGTAGATGATTTTAATAGTGCTTTGTTTACTAATCTAATTTGGCATACAGTGAATGGCTTAATTATATCATCAACCCCTTGTGGGCTTTCATCAAGTCATCATTATGCAGCCATGTTCTATTCATCTACTACAGGCACTAGACAACTGATTACACATTTTCTTGATTTAAGAGGAATAGATCTTGTAAAATTTTATTTGTTCTCAGGAAATTATTACAACTATCCCTACAGGTGTTATGGACCGAGTAGTAACAGAGGTATCTATATAGCATACCGGATTACCAGTGTAGACACTTGGCACACCCTTGAATACTATGATCCCAGTTGTTGTAGAAATGGTAAAACCGTAACCTTATACCTTCCATTAGCAGTACGAGTAGATTTAGTCCAGTTAAGATGGTCTCAACCAACTCATTCTTCAAACAATCGTGACATATGGGTAATAGATAATGTACAAATTGGAGAAAGAATAGACACTGTCTTGTATAAAGATTCCTTTACTAACAATTTAGATCCCACACTATGGTCATCAGTTGTTGGAGGTACAGTAACCACACCTCCTTGTGGTGTAATAGATGTGGGTAACTGTTTATACTTTTCACAAGATGGGATTAGGGAGGCAGTCACACAGTCTCTAGACTTTCATCAAGCTGATGGTGTAAGTTTTTTCTTGATGACAACATCTTCTGGTAGTTGTGATGGACTAGACAGTGCAGAGTATATTGAGGTGTCCATTAGGGCTGGTCATAGCAGTTGGACAGTCCTACAAACATTGCATAATGCTAACAGTGCTTATTTTTATATGAAAATACCTGCAGTTTTCAGAGTCGAGTCAGCACAGCTTCGGTGGATGCAAAATATTCGTGCAATTGATGGATATGATGTGTGGGCAATAGATAGTATAGAAGTTCATAGCATTTATAACAGGACTGGTTGCTCCACTCCATGTATATCAGATGATTTTTTATCAGGAAATTACAATTCATCAGTTTGGAGTTCTATTAGAGGAGCACAAGTGACAATACCACCTTGCAACACAGGAGAATCAGTAATTGCATTGTATTTTAATCAAAGTGGTACACGAGAAGCAATAACACAACCTCTAGATTTGAGAGGCTTGTATGCAGTCACTTTAACTTTACAAGTAGTACAGTCTAATGAAAGATGCATAGAAATCTCATATGGAGAAAGTGTTAGATTAGAGTATTCTGCTAATAACAGCAGTAATTGGGTTGAAATGGCAACCTTTTCTGGTGAAAAGTTTGTAGCAGAAAGCACTGTAATGACTCTCCTTCCTATTGGAGCTAGAAACCAGTCAGTTTCTCTACGCATATCACAACCAAGTTATTCAACAAGTGTTTGGTCTTTAGGAAATTTTGGTATTTATTCTCCTAACCAGTGTCCTCCATTATCAGTTACACAAACTACTACAGTTATGCCATCAACACCTACTCCAAGTCCTACTCCATCAGTTGCTCAACATTGTAATTACTATTGGGATAACTTTGATAATGGTTTAAACTCAAGTACAATATGGTCAACAATTGAGGGTGTACGTGCTTCACTATCACCATGTGGTCTTCCATCATCACACCGATATGGTGTGGTATTCTATTCATCCTCAACAAGACAACTAATAACAAATGCTTTAGATTTAAGAGGAGTGGAATCCATTAGTTTTTATCTCATTTCAGGTTCTTCTAGAAATGGATGTTCTCAACCAAGCTCCACACAAGGCATTTCTTTTTCATACAGACAAGATAGTACTTCATCTTGGATAACACTAGAATATTTTGCACCAAGTTGCTGCACAACTGGAAAGACTATTACAATATACATTCCTAAAGAAGTGCAAAGTACATCAACATACTTGAGGTGGTTCCAGCAATATCATAGCTCTACAAATCGGGATGTGTGGGTGTTAGATATTGTGCAGATTGGTAAATTTGTTGAAAGTACTTTATACAAAGATGATTTTTCTAATGGTTATGATTCATCCATCTGGGAAATTATTAGAGGAGGAAGCATACGTGTACCACCATGTGGTGTAACCTATTCTGGTAATGCACTGTACTTTTCTGAAGAAGGATTAAGAATGGCAGTTTCTCAACTGTTGGACTTGAGAGATGCTACAAGTCTCAGTTTCTATATAAGAGTTGGTGATCCTAGTGGAATTTGTGAAGGAGCAGATGTTGGTGAAGACATTGAATTATCTTATAGGATCAATTATGGTAGTTGGACAACACTGCAGACATTTATAGCCAGTGATTACAGAGAGTCATTTTATGTAATCATTACAATTAGTAATGATCTTAAACAAAACAAAGTTCAGTTTCGTATCAGACAACAAGTTTTAGGATCTGATTCATATGATGTGTGGTCAATTGATAATTTTGTTATTGTCAGTAGAGAACAAGAAACAAGATGCTCACTAGCATGTTACTATGACAACTTTAATTCAGGATCATACAATTCGACAATTTGGAATACAGTTAATGGAGGATCAGTTACTATAACACCATGTAGTGATATGTATAATGGTAGATCATTATATTTCAATGAGAATGGAACACGTGAAGTAATTACTAGTTTTTTTGATCTTAAAGGTTTATATGCTGTATCATTCACTTTACAAATTGGTTCTCATAGTATTAGCTGTGATCAAGCTGAAAGAGGAGATGATGTAATCCTTTATTATTCTTTGGGTGGATCGAGCTGGACATTGCTAAAAGCGTTTGCTGCTACAAGTTATGCTAGAGCAACAACAGTAACAGTACCTATTCCACATACAGTGAGGACACAGGAAGTATCACTACGTTGGGCACAAACTCAACATTCTGGTTCATCACAAGACACTTGGTTCATAGACAATGTTGGAGTGTATTCTCCAGATCAGTGTCCACCAGTAGCTTATCAAACAACAACACCAAACCAAGTTACTCCTTTGCCAACACCATCGACAAATTCATCATGTAATTACCTTTCTGATAATTTTGACATTGGAATGTATAAGACTGATATTTGGTCAGTGTTAAATGGTATAAGGATCTCACCAACACCTTGTGGTATATCATCAACTCATCATTATGCAGCAGTATTCTATTCATCCACAATAAGACAGTTGGTAACACATTTCCTTGATATGACAGGAGTAGATATCATCAGTTTCTATCTTAAATCAGATGGATGTTCTCAACCTAGTAGTAATGAAGGTATCTATGTTGAATATCGCATCATGTTTGATGATACTTGGTACAGACTGGAATATTATAATCCCAGTTGTTGTAGAAGTGGTAAAACCATAACCTTATACCTTCCAGTAGCTGTGCAGATCAACTCAGTTCAATTAAGGTGGTCACAACCAACTCATTCTCCACACATCAATCGTGACATCTGGGTGTTGGATAATGTACAGATTGGAGAAAGAATAGATGCTGTCTTGTATGAAGATTCTTTTGCTACTGGTGCAAGTTCTGCACTATGGTCATCAGTTGTTGGTGGTACAGTAACCACACCTCCTTGTGGTGTAATAGATGTGGGTAACTGTTTATATTTTTCGCAAGATGGAATTAGAGAGGCAGTCACACAGTTCCTAGATTTACGCCAAGGTGATGGTGTACGTTTTTATTTAATGACAGTATCCTCTAGTGGTTGTGATGGACTGGACAACAGGGAGCAAGTTGAAGTGTCCATTAGGGATGGTCGTGGTGGGTGGACAATATTAGAGACATTACAGAATGCTAGCAAATCATACTATGATGTTAAAATACCTAAAACAGTTAGAGTAAACTCAGCACAACTTAGATGGAGGCAAAATATCCCAGCAATAAATGGATATGATGTTTGGGCAATAGACAGTATCCAAATTTACAGCACACATAACAAAACTGTTTGCTCTACTGCATGTATATCAGATAACTTTTATTTAGGCAATTACAGTTCATCAGTTTGGAGCTCTGTCAGAGGAGCACAGGTTACCTCACCACCATGTAATACAGGAGGATCAATAATGGCTTTGCATTTTAATCAGAGTGGTATAAGAGAGGCAGTAACACATCTTTTAGATTTGAGAGGCTTGTATGCAATCAGTTTCAGTCTGCAAGTAGTGATGTACAATGAGATATGCACAAAAGTTTCATTTGGAGAAAGCATTAATGTGGAGTATTCTACTAATAACAGCAGTAACTGGACCGAATTAGCAGTGTTTCCTGGAGTAATGTTTGAAACCGACACTACTGTAACAATTCCCCTTCCTCTGGATGCTAGAAATCAATCAGTTTCAATACGCATATCACAACCAAGTTATTCAACTAGTGTTTGGTCTTTAGGAAATTTTGGAATTTATTCTCCTAACCAGTGTCCTCCATTATCAGTGACACAAACAACTACAGTTACACCATCAACACCTACTCCAAATCCTACTCCATCAGTAGCTCGACACTGTAATTTCTATTGGGATAACTTTGATGATGGTTTAAACACTAGTACAATATGGTCAACAGTTGATGGTGTACGTGCTTCACTCTCACCATGTGGTCTTCCACCATCACAACGATATGGTGTGGTATTCTATTCATCCTCAACAAGACAACTAATAACAAATGCTTTAGATTTAAGAGGAGTAGAATCAGTTAGCTTTTATCTTATCTCAGGATCTTCCAGCAATAGATGCTCTCAACCGGGTTCCACATATGGAATTTCATTTTCATATAGATTAAGTAGTACTTCATCATGGGAAACACTGGAATATTTTCTGCCAAATTGCTGTACAGCAGGCAAAACTATCACCATATATATTCCTAGGGAAGTGCAAAGTTCATCAGTTTATTTAAGGTGGTTCCAGCAGGGTCAATACTTCTATACAAATGCGTATACTTGGGTATTGGATAATGTGCAAATTAGTAAGTTTGTTGAGACTGTTTTGTACAGAGATGAGTTTTCTAACGGCTATGATCCATCCATCTGGGCAATAATTAGAGGAGGAAGCATACGAACACCTCCATGTGGTGTAACATATTCTGGTGGTGCATTATACTTTTCTGTAGAAGGATTGAGAATGGTAGTTACTCAGTTGTTGGATTTAAGAGATGCTACAAATCTCAGTTTCTATATCAGAATTGGCTCCTCTTCTGATGCTTGTGAAAGTGCAGATATTGGAGAAGATATTGAATTGTCTTATAGGATCAGCTACAATAGGTGGACAACACTGCAGACGTACACAGCCACTGAATATAGAGAATCATTTTATGTAGATATTAGAATTAGTGATGATCTTCAAGTAGATAAAGTTCAGTTTCGTATCAGACAACAAGTTTTAGGATCTGATTCATATGATGTGTGGTCAATTGATAATTTTGTTATTGTGAGTAGAGAACAAGAAACAAGATGTTCACTAGCATGTTACTATGACAATTTTAATTCAGGATCATACAATTCGACAATTTGGAATACAGTTAATGGAGGATCAGTTACTATACCACCATGTAGTGATATGTATAATGATAGATCATTGTATTTCTATGGGAATGAAACACGTGAGGCAATCAGCAATGTCCTAGATCTCCACGGATTGTATGCAATATCCTTCACTTTACAAATTGGTTCTTATGATGGTGACTGTGATAACGCTGAAGTAGGAGATGATGTTATCCTTTACTATTCTTTGGGTGGATCAAGCTGGACATTGTTGAAAATATTTAGTGCTACAAGTTACGCTAGAGCAATGACAGTAACAGTACCTATGCCTCTCACAGTTAGGACACACAATGTATCCTTACGTTGGGTGCAAACTCAACATTCTGGTTCATCACAAGATACTTGGTTCATAGACAATGTTGGAGTGTACTCTCCAGATCAGTGTCCACCAATAGCTTATCAAACAACAACACCAAACCAAGTTACTCCTTTGCCAACTCCATCTACCAATTCATTATGTAATTACTTTTCTGATAATTTTGACATTGGAATATATAAGACTGATATTTGGTCAGCATTAAGGGGTATAAGAATCTCATCAACACCTTGTGGTTTATCATCAACTCATCATTATGCAGCAGAATTCTATTCATCCACAACAAGGCAGTTGGTAACACATTTCCTCGATATGACAGGAGTAGATATCATCAGTTTCTATCTGAAGTCAAGTGGATGTTCTCAACCTAGTAGTAATGAAGGTATCTATGTTGAATATCGGGTCATGTTTGATGATACTTGGTACAGACTGGAATATTATAATCCCAGTTGTTGTAGAAGTGGTAAAATCATAACCTTATACCTTCCATTATCTATACAGATGGACTCAGTTCAGCTAAGGTGGTCACAACCAACTCATTCTCCATACATCAATCGTGACATTTGGGTGTTGGATAATGTACAAATTGGGGAAATTGTCGACATTGTTTTATATGAAGACAGTTTCACTACTAGTTTAAGTCCCACCCTATGGTCATCAGTTGTTGGTGGGAGGGTAACCACATCTCCTTGTGGTGTAGTGGATGTGGGTAACTGTTTATACTTTTCACAAGATGGAATTAGGGAGGCAATCACACAGTTTTTAGATTTGCGACAAGTAGATGGAGTGAGTTTCTATTTGCAAACCACTACATCTAATGGATGTGATGGCCTAAACAGTTGGGAAAACATCGCTGTGTCTATAAGAGCTGGTCATAGTCACTGGAATGTGTTACAGAATATATCTAATGTTAGTAGCGCTTCTTTTTATGTGAAAGTACCTGAAAATTTAAAAGTTCATTCTGCACAAATCAAATGGATGCAAACAACTCCAGCAACTATTGGATATAGTGTATGGGCCATTGACAGTATTCAAGTTCATAGCATTAATCAAAGAGCAATTTGTTCTAATGCATGTATATCAGATAATTTTCATTCAGGCAATTACAATTCATCAATTTGGAGCTATATTAGAGGAGCAGCTATAGCCACTTCACCATGCAACACACAGGAAGTAATGACATTGTATTTTAATCACAGTGGGATAAGAGAAGCAATAACACAACCATTAGACTTGAGAGGATTGTATGCAATCAGTTTCTCCTTGCAAATATTTATGAATAATGGAAGATGCAGAGAGGTCACATTGAGAGAAAGCATTAGAGTGTTTATTTCTACTTATAGCAGCACCAGCAACTGGATTGAAATAGGAACATTTTCTGGTAGAAAGTTTGCAACAGAAACTACTGTAACAATACCCCTTCCACTTGAGGCTAGAAGTCAATCAGTTTCAATACGCATATCACAACCAAGTTATTCAACTAGTGTTTGGTCTTTAGGAAATTTTGGAATCTATTCTCCTAACCAGTGTCCTCCATTATCAGTTATGCAGACATCTACAATTATACCATCAACACCTACTACTCCACCAATATCTTTATATTGCAATTTCTATTGGGATAACTTTGATAATGGTTTAAACTCAAGTACAATATGGTCAACAGTTGAGGGTGTACGTGCTTCATTATCACCATGTGATCTTCCATCATCACAACGGTATGGTGTGGTATTCTATTCATCCTCAACAAGACAACTAATAACAAATGCTTTAGATTTAAGAGGAGTAGAATCAATTAGCTTTTATCTAATCTCAGGAACTTATAGCAACAGATGTTCCCAGCCTAGTTCTAGAGAAGGCATTAGTATAGCATATCGACAGAGTAGTAGTTCATACTGGACAACGCTAGAGTATTTTGCACCAGTATGTTGTACAACTGGAAAAACTATTACATTACATATACCTGTAGAAATGAAAACTACATCAGTGTATTTGCGGTGGTCCCAGCTAACTCATTCCTCATCTACAAATGCAGATGTATGGGTATTAGATAATGTGCGGATTAGTGAGATTGTTGAAACCATTTTTTACATAGATCACTTTTCAAATAGTTATGATCCATCCATTTGGAAAATAATTAAAGGAGGAAGCATACGTGTACCACCATGTGGTACCACCTATTCTGGTGGAGCGCTATACTTTTCTAAGGCCGGTTTGAGAATGGCAGTAACTCAGTTGTTGGATTTAAGGGACGCATCTAGCCTCAGTTTCTATATACGTATTGGTGACTATAGTTGTACATGTGAATGTGCAGATATAGGTGAAGACATTGAATTGTCTTATAGGATCAATTATGGTAGTTGGTTAATACTTCAGACATTTACAGCCACTGATTATAGAGAAATAGGTTATACATCCATTGCAATTCCTTGTGATCTTCAAGTAGATAAAATACAGTTTTGTTTTAGACAACAAGTTTTAGGATCTGATTCATATGATGTGTGGTCAATTGATAATTTTGCTATTGTCAGTAGAGAACAAGAAACAAGATGTTCACTAGCATGTTACTATGACAACTTTAATTCAGGATCATACAATTTGACAATTTGGAATACAGTTAATGGAGGATCAGTTACTATACCACCATGTAGCGATATGCATAATGGTAGATCAATATATTTCAGTGGTAATGGAACACGTGAGGCAATTACCAATAATCTTGACCTACGAAGATTGTATGCAATATCTTTTACTTTACAAATTGGGTCTTATGATGGTGATTGTGATAGAGCTGAAATAGGAGATGATATTATCCTTTACTATTCTTTGGGTGCATCAAGCTGGACATTGTTGAAAACCTTTAGTGCTACAAGTTACATTAGAGCGATGAAAGTAACAGTACCTATACCTCTCTCAGTGAGGACGCAAGGAGTGTCATTACGTTGGGCTCAAACTCAACATTCTGGTTCATCACAAGACACTTGGTTCATAGACAATGTTGGAGTGTACTCTCCAGATCAGTGTCCACCAGTAGCTTATCAAACAACTATGCCAGACCCAGCTACTCCTTTGCCAACTCTATTGGCTAATTTCTCATGTAATTACTATTCTGATAATTTTGACACTGGATCTTATAAGATTAATATTTGGTCAGTATTAAATGGTGTAAGAATCTCACCAACACCTTGTAGTTTATCTTTAACCTATCATTATGCAGCAGAATTCTATTCATCCACAACAAGACAGTTAGTAACACATTTCCTTGATTTGAGGGGGGCAGAATTCATCAGTTTTTATCTGCAATCAGGTGGATGTTCTCGATCTAGTACTAATGAAGGTATCCATGTGGAATACCGGATCACATTTGATGATACTTGGCATACTCTTGAATATTATGATCCCAGTTGTTGTATAAGTGGTAAAGTCATGACCATTTACCTTCCATTATCTGTACAGGTTAGTTTGGTTCAGTTAAGATGGACGCAACCAACTCATTCTCCATACATAAATCACGACATCTGGTTGTTAGATAATGTACAGATTGGAGAAAACATAGACAATATTGTGTATGCAGACACCTTCACAACTACTTTAAGTCCCACACTATGGTCATCAGTTGTTGGTGGTACAGTAACCACACCTCCTTGTGGTGTAATAGATGTGGGTAACTGTTTATACTTTTCACAAAATGGGATTAGAGAGGCAGTCACACAGTTTCTAGATTTACGTCAAGTTGATGGAGTGAGTTTCTATTTGCAAACTACTACTACTTCTGGTGGATGTGATGGACTAAACAGTTGGGAAACTATAATGTTGTCTATCAGAGCTGGTCATAATCACTGGAATCTGTTACAAAATATATCTAATGCCAATGGTACATATTTTTATATGAAGATACCTGAAATATTTAAAGTACATTCAGCACAAATTCAATGGATGCAAAGCATTCAAGCAAGTTCTGGATACAGTGTGTGGGCCATAGACACTGTACATGTTCATGGAGCCTCTCAAAGGACGGTTTGTTCTAATGCATGCATATCCGATACATTTGAGTTAGGAAATTACAATTCATCCATTTGGAGTACTATTAGAGGAGCACTTGTAACCATTCCACCATGTTATACAGAAGTAATAATGGCTTTATATTTTAACCACAGTGGTATAAGAGAGGCAATAACACAACCACTAGATTTGAGAGGATTGTATGCAATCAGTTTTAACTTACAAATAGTGATGGACAATGGAAGATGCAGTGATGTTGTTTCTGGAGAAAGCGTAGCAATGTCCTATTCTACAGTTAGCAGCAACAACTGGATCGAAATAGGGGTGTTTATTGGTACAAAATTTGCAACAGACACTACTGTAACAATTCCACTTCCACTTGAAGCTAGAAGTCAGTCAGTTTCAATACGCATATCACAACCAAGTTATTCAAGTAGTGTTTGGTCTTTAGGAAGTTTTGGCATTTATTCTCCTAACCAGTGTCCTCCATTATCAGTGACACAAACAACTACAGTTACACCATCAACACCTACTCCAAATCCTACTCCATCAGTAGCTCGACACTGTAATTTCTATTGGGATAACTTTGATAATGGTTTAAACTCAAGTGCAATATGGTCAACAGTTGATGGTGTACGTGCTTCACTCTCACCATGTGGTCTTCCATCATCACAACGATATGGTGTGGTATTCTATTCATCCTCAACAAGACAACTAATAACAAATGCTTTAGATTTAAGAGGAGTAGAATCAATCAGCTTTTATCTTATTTCTGGATCTTCCAGCAATAGATGCTCTCAACCAGGTTCCACATATGGAATTTCATTTTCATATAGATTAAGTAGCACATCATCATGGGAAACACTGGAATATTTTTTGCCAAGTTGCTGTACAACAGGCAAAACTATCACCATATATATTCCTATGGAAGTGCAAAGTACATCAGTTTATTTAAGGTGGTTCCAGCAGGGTCAATACTTCTATACAAATGCGTATACTTGGGTATTGGATAATGTGCAAATTAGTAAGTTTGTTGAGACTGTTTTGTACAGAGATGAATTTTCTAATGGTTATGATCCATCCATCTGGGCAATAATTAGAGGAGGAAGCATACACATGCCTCCATGTGGTGTAACCTATTCTGGTAATGCATTGTACTTCTTCAGAGAAGGAGTAAGAATGGCAGTTACCAAGTTGTTGGATTTAAGAGATGCTACAAGTCTCAGTTTCCATATACGAATTGGCTCCTCTTCTGGTGCTTGTGAGAGTGCAGATATTGGTGAAGACATTGAATTGTCTTTTAGAGTCAACTACAACAGATGGACAACACTTCAGACATTTACAGCCACTGAATATAGAGAATCAATTTATGTAGATATTAGAATTAGTGATGATTTCAAAATAAATAAAGTTCAATTTCGTATCAGACAACAAGTTTTAGGATCTGATTCATATGATGTGTGGTCAATTGATAATTTTGTTATTGTGAGTAGAGAACAAGAAACAAGATGTTCACTAGCATGTTACTATGACAATTTTAATTCAGGATCATACAATTCGACAATTTGGAATACAGTTAATGGAGGATCAGTTACTATACCACCATGTAGTGATATGTATAATGATAGATCATTATATTTTAGTGGTAATGAAACACGTGAGGCAATCAGTGATGTCCTAGATCTCCGTGGACTCTATGCAGTATCATTCACATTACAAATTGGTTCTTTTGACAGTGACTGTGATCAAGCCGAAGTTGGTGATGACGTTATTCTTTACTACACCTTGAACAACTCTAATTGGATAGAATTGCAATCTTTTACTGCTACAAGTTACACTAGAGCAACAACAGTAACAGTTTCCATTCCCCGTACAGCTAGGGCACAGGTAGTATCATTACGTTGGGCACAAACTCAACATTCTGGTTCATCACAAGACACTTGGTTCATAGACAACGTTGGAGTGTACTCTCCAGATCAGTGTCCACCAGTAGCTTACCAAACAACAACACCAACCCCAGTTGTTCCTTCATTAAATCCAACACCAACTTTATCATGTAATTATCACTCTGATAATTTTAACACTGGAGCATTTAAAAATTCCCTTTGGCTCACAGCTAATGGAGTAAGGATATCTTCAAATCCTTGCAGATTACCATCAGCTCATCATTATGCAGTAGAATTTTACTCATCAATAATGAGACAGTTGATAACACATGCTCTTGATTTAAGAGGAGTACGATTTGTCAGTTTCTTCTTATTATCAGGTCATTCAGGTATTAATAGATGCCGTGACCCCAGTAGCAATGAAGGTATGTACATTAGTTATCGAATTACTACTAGTGGTTCATGGAATAATCTGGAATATTTTGCACCAAGCTGTTGTAGCAATGGTAAAACTATCACCATATACCTTCCAGAAGCAGTAAAAGTCAATTTAGTACAGCTAAGATGGATGCAATCATCAAATACACCATCCATCAATTATGACATATGGGTACTTGATGATGTTAAAATTGGTGAAAATGTTGATGTTGTCTTGTATGAAGATGACTTCAGTAGTACTACACCTTCTATGTGGTCATCAGTTGCAGGAGGTAGTGTGGTTTCTCCTCCTTGTGGTGCAGTTGATGTGGGAAAGTGTCTTTATTTTTCACAGAATGAAATTAGGGAAGCCGTCACACATTTTCTAGATTTACGTCAAGTTGATGGTGTCAGTTTCTATTTAACAACTACATCTTCTGGTACTTGTGATGGCTTGAACAGTCAAGAATATATTGTACTGTCTATCAGAGCTGGTCATGGTAGCTGGACTATGCTACAAACTTTATCTAATGCTAGCAGTACATACTATTATAAAAAGATACCAGAGCTATTTAAAGTACATTCTGCACAGCTTCGGTGGATGCAAAACACCCCATCAATTAGTGGATATGATGTTTGGGCAATAGACAGTGTACAAATCCATAGTACTTTTGACAGGACTATTTGCTCCAGTACTTGTATCTATGATGATTTTGTTTCAGGGCATTACAGCACATCTCTTTGGGTCTCTATCATTGGAGCACTAGTAGCAATACCACCGTGCTCTACAGGAGAATCTTATATGGCTTTGTACTTTAATAAGAGTGGTGTAAGAGAGGCAGTTACACACCCTCTTGATTTAAGAGGTTTATATGCAATAAGTTTTACCTTACAATTAGTAGCTAGTAATGAAAGCTGTGTAGAGATTACTCATGGTGAAACTGTAAAGGTTTATTATTCTACTAGAAGTAACAGTAACTGGATTGAAATAGGAGGATGTTCTGGCATAGAGTTTGGAACTGAAACAACCATAACAATTCCACTTCCTCTTGAGTCTAGAAATGATTCAGTTTCTATACGTATAGCACAACCAAGTTATTCCAATAGTGTTTGGTCTTTAGGAAATTTTGGCATTTATTCTCCTAACCAGTGTCCTCCCTTTTCAGTTGGTCAAACAACTACTATAGCACCAACACCTACACCAGTTCCTTCAGTACTTACACAGTGCAATTATTACAAGGATAATTTTGAAAATGGTGTAAATTCTAGTACATTGTGGTCAACAGTTGATGGTGTACGTGCTTTACTCTCACCATGTGGTCTTCCATCATCACAACGATATGGCGCGGTATTCTATTCATCCTCAACAAGGCAACTAATAACAAATGCTTTAGATTTAAGGGGAATAGAATCAATCAGCTTTTATCTTATTTCAGGAACTTCCCGTAACAGATGCTCTGCACCTAGCTCCACAGAGGGCATTTATGTTGCATATAAATTTGCCAGCACATTAGTTTGGCACACGTTGGAATATTTTACAGCAAGCTGTTGCACAAGTGGAAAAACTATTACACTACACATTCCTTCTGATGTACAAACTTCATCAGTTTACTTTAGATGGTCCCAACCGACTCATTCGCCATACACTAATCATGACATGTGGGTAGTGGATAATGTTCAAATTGGAGATTTCATTGAAAGCGTTTTATACATGGATGAGTTTTCTAGCAATTATGATGCTTCTCTTTGGGGGATCATTAAAGGAGGAAGTGTAGCTACACCTCCTTGTGGCGTAACATATTCTGGTAAAGCATTGTATTTCTCTCAGTCAGGTGAAAGGATTGCAATTACACACATATTGGATCTCAGGGATGCTAGAGGCTTGAGCTTTTATATAAGAGTTGGTGATTCTTCTGGTGCTTGTGAGAATGCAGATATGGGAGAAGACATTGAATTGTCTTATAGGATAAATTACAACAATTGGACAACACTGCAAACATTTTCAGCAACCAGTTATAGAGATCCATTTTCTGTGCAAATTGAATTTGATCAAGAACTTAGGCTAAACAGAGTGCAACTTCGTATTAAACAACAGGTTGCAGGGTATGGTGGATATGATGTGTGGTCAATTGACAACTTTATCATAAATAGTAGAGAAAAGGTCACAAAATGTTCCTTAGCATGTTACTATGACAACTTTAATTCAGGATCATACAATTCGACAATTTGGAATACAGTTAATGGAGGATCAGTTACTATACCACCTTGTAGTGATATGCATAATGGTCGATCATTATATTTCAATGGTAATGGAACACGTGAGGCAATCACTAAAATTCTAGACCTACGAAGATTGTATGCAATATCCTTTATATTGCAAATTGGTTCTTATGATGGTGACTGTGATAGAGCCGAAATAGGAGATGATATTATCCTTTACTATTCTTTGGGTGGATCAAGCTGGACATTGCTGAAACTATTTAGTGCTACAAGTCACAACAGAGCAACAACTGTGACAGTACCTATTCCACATATAGTGAGGACACAGGGAGTGTCATTACGTTGGGGACAAACTCAACATTCTGGTTCATCACAAGACACTTGGTTCATAGACAATGTTGGAGTGTACTCTCCAGATCAGTGTCCACCTTTAATGTACCAATCATTGGTGCCAGATGTTCCTTCTCTGAATCCTTCAAGAAAGTTATCATGTAACTATTATTCTGACAATTTTAATAATGGATCATTTAAAACTTTACTTTGGTTGGAAGTGAGTGGAGTGAGAATCTCAACAACACCTTGTAGCTTGTCATCAACTCATCATTACGCAGCAGAATTCTTTTCTCCAACAGCAAGGCAGTTAATAACGCATTTCCTTGACTTAAGGGGAGTAAAGTCAATCAGTTTTTATTTAAAATCAGGTTACCATACTAATGGATGTCAGCAACCCAGTAGCAATGAAGGTATCTACATAGTTTACCGAGCTACCGTTAGTGATGCTTGGCATACTCTTGAATACTTTGATCCCAGTTGTTGTAGCAGTGGTAAAACCATAACATTATCCCTTCCAGTGATGGCAAAAGTTAGATCAGTTCAGTTGGGCTGGTTGCAAACTAACCATGATTTGTATAGGACTAATTATGACCACTGGGTACTGGATGATGTTGAGATTGGGGAAAATATAGATGTTATCTTGTACAAAGATTTATTCACAACTAGTTTAAGTCCAATGTTATGGTCATCAGTTGTTGGTGGTAGGGTAACCACACCTCCTTGTGGTGCAGTGGATGTTGGTAACTGTTTATATTTTTCACAAGATGGAACTAGGGAAGCAGTCACACAGTTGTTAGATTTATATCAAGCAGATGGTGTAAGTTTTTATTTAATGACAGCATCTGCTTTTGGTTGTGATGGATTAAACAGTGGAGAAAAAATTGCATTGTTTATTAGAGGTAACTATGGAGAGTGGACTATGTTACAAAGCTTCTCTAATGTTAGCAGCAAATACTTTTATGTCAAGATACCTGAAATGTTCAGAGTATCATATGCACAACTTAGATGGGTACAAAATGTTCCAGCAATTGATGGATATGATGTTTGGGCAATAGATAGTATACAAATACACAGCACATATAACAAAACTGTTTGTTCTACTGCATGTATATCAGATAATTTTCATTCAGGCAATTACAACTCATCAGTTTGGAGTTCTGTCAGAGGAGCACTAGTGATCACACCACCATGTAATACAGGGTTATTAACTATGGCTTTGCATTTTAACCAAAGTGGTATAAGAGAGGCAGTTACACAGCCTCTGGATTTGAGAGGTTTATATGCAATTGGATTCACATTGCAAATGGTGAGATCCAATGAAAGGTGTATAGAAGTTGCATCAGGAGAAAATATTAAAGTGTACTATTCTAATACCACCAGTATTAATAATAATGGTGGTTGGATTGAAATAGCGACCTTCTCTGATGTGATGTTTGTAACAGAAACTACTGCTGAAGTGCTACTTCCTCTCAAAGCTAGAAATCTATCAGTTTCAATACGCATTGCACAACCAATTTATTCAACTAGTGTTTGGTCTTTAGGAAGTTTTGGCATTTATTCTCCTAACCAGTGTCCTCCATTATCAGTCACACAAACAACTACAGTTACACCATCAACACCTACTCTAAATCCTACTCCACCAGTAATTCCACCAGTAACTCCACCAGTAACTCCACACTGTAATTTCTATTGGGATAACTTTGATAATGGTTTAAACTCAAGTACAATATGGTCAACAGTTGAGGGTGTACGTGCTTCACTCTCACCATGTGGTCTTCCATTATCACACCGATATGGTGTAGTATTCTATTCATCCTCAACAAGACAACTAATAACAAATGCTTTAGATTTAAGAGGAGTAGAATTGATTAGCTTTTACCTTATCTCAGGATCTTCTAGTAATGGATGCTCCCAGCCTGATTCCACAGAAGGCATGTACATTGCATATAATCTTGGTAGCACTTCACCTTGGAATACACTAGAATATTTTGCACCAAGTTGTTGTGAATATGGCAAAACTATTACCATTTACATTCCTTTAGAGCTACAAATTTCACCAGTATATTTGAGATGGTCACAGCCAACTCATTCCTCATTTATAAATACTGAAATATGGGTGATTGATGATGTGCAGATTGGGACATTTGTTGAAACTGTACTTTACAATGATGACTTTTCTGGAGGTTATGATCCTGCTGTTTGGGCAATAATTAAAGGAGGAAGCACACGAACACCTCCATGTGGTGTAACCTATTCTGGTAATGCTTTATACTTCTTCAAAGAAGGAGTGAGAATGGCAGTTACCAAGTTGTTGGATTTAAGAGATGCTACAAGTCTCAGTTTCTATATAAGAATTGGTTCCACTACTAGTTCTTGTGAGAATGCAGATATCGGTGAAGACATTGAATTGTCTTATAGGATCAACTACAATAGGTGGACAACACTGCAGATGTACACAGCCACTAATTATAGAGAATCATTTTATGTAGATGTAAGAATTAGTGATGATCTCAAAGTAAACAAAGTTCAACTTCGATTTAGACAACAAGTTTTAGGATCTGATTCATATGATGTGTGGTCAATTGATAATTTTGCTATTGTCAGTAGAGAACAAGAAACAAGATGTTCACTAGCATGTTACTATGACAACTTTAATTCAGGATCATACAATTCGACAATTTGGAATACAGTTAATGGAGGATCAGTTACTATACCACCATGTAGTGATATGTATAATGGTAGATCATTATATTTCAATGGGAATGGAGCATGTGAAGCAGTCACTAACAATCTTAACCTAGAAGGATTGTATGCAATATCCTTCACTTTACAAATTGGTTCTTATCAACATGATTGTGATCACACTGAAGTAGCAGGTGATGTCATCCTTTATTATTCACTAGGCAGTTCAAGTAGGATTGAATTACAGAGGTTCAATGCTACTACCTACGCTAGAGCAACAACAGTAACAGTACCTATTCCACATGTAGCAAAGGCACAAGGAGTGTCACTACATTGGGTGCAAATTCAACTTTCTAACTCCTCACAAAACACCTGGTTCATGGATAATGTTGGAATGTACTCTCCAGATCAGTGTCCACCAATAGCTTACCAAACTACAACACCACATGAGTCATTTCCATTGCTATCTCCAACAGCAAATTTATCATGCAACTATATTTCTGATAATTTTGATTCTGGCGTATTTGAAAATACCATTTGGTCAGCATTAAGTGGTATAAGAATCTCACCAACACCTTGTGGTTTATCATCAATTCATCATTATGCAGTAGAGTTCTATTCATCAACAACAAGACAGTTGTTAACACATTTCCTTGATTTGAGGGAGGCAGAATCCATTAGTTTCTATCTCCAGTCAGGGTACCATACTAATGGATGTTCTGAACCTAGCAGTAATGAAGGTGTTTATGTTGCGTATCGGGTTGAAATTAGTGATACTTGGCACACCCTTGAGTACTATGATCCCAGTTGTTGTAGAAGTGGTAAAACCATAACCTTATACCTTCCAATAGTAGTGCAAGGAGCCTCAGTTCAATTAAGATGGTCACAACCAACTCATTCTTCTTACACAAATCTAGACACATGGGTATTAGATAATGTACAAATTGGGGAAATAATAGACACTATCTTATATGAAGATTCTTTTACTAATAGTTTTAATCCCACACTATGGTCATCAGTTGTTGGTGGAAGGGTAACCACACCTCCTTGTGGTGTAATAGATGTGGGTAACTGTTTATACTTTTCACAAGATGGAACTAGAGAGGCGGTCACAGAGTTTCTAGATTTAAGCCAAGTTGATGGTGTAAGTTTCTATTTAAAGACAACATCTTCTGATGGTTGTGATGGACTGAACAGTTTGGAGAATATTGAAATTTCTATCAGAGCTGGCAATGATAGCTGGACATTGCTAGAGGCATTACAGAATGCCAACAGCTCATACTTTTATGTGAAAATACCTGAAGTATTTAAAGTTACCTTAGCACAACTTCAGTGGAAACAAAATGTTCCAGCAATTGATGGATATGATGTTTGGTCAATAGATAGTATACAAATACACAGCACATATAACAAAACTGTTTGCTCTACTGCATGTATATCAGATAATTTTCATTCAGGCAATTACAACTCATCAGTTTGGAGTTCTATTAGAGGAGCACTAGTGACCACACCACCATGTAATACAGGGTTATTAACTATGGCTTTGCATTTTAACCAAAGTGGTATAAGAGAGGCAGTTACACAGCCTCTGGATTTGAGAGGTTTGTATGCAATTGGATTCACATTGCAAATGGTGAGGTCCAATGAAAGGTGTATAGAAGTTGCATCAGGAGAAAGCATGGAAGTGCATTATTCCACTAATAATGAATATTGGATTAAAATAGCAACTTTCTCTGACGAAATGTTTGCAACAGAAACCACTGTAATGATTCTCCTTCCTCTTGAGGCTAAAAGTCAATCAGTTTCAATACGCATATCACAACCAAGTTATTCAACAAGTGTTTGTTCTTTAGGAAATTTTGGTATTTATTCTCCTAACCAGTGTCCTCCATTATCAGTTACACAAACAGCTACAGTTATACCATCAACACCTACTCCAAATCCTTCTCCATCAGTTGCTCAACATTGTAATTTCTATTGGGATAACTTTGATAATGGTTTAAACTCAAGTACAATATGGTCAACAGTTGAGGGTATACGTGCTTCACTGTCACCATGTGGTCTTCCATCATCACAACGATATGGTGTGGTATTCTATTCATCATCAACAAGACAACTAATAACAAATGCTTTAGATTTAAGAGGAGTAGAATTGATTAGCTTTTACCTTATCTCAGGATCTTCTCGTAATGGATGCTCCCAGCCTGATTCCACAGAAGGCATGTACATTGCATATAGTCTTGGTAGCACTTCACCTTGGAATACACTAGAATATTTTGCACCAAGTTGTTGTGAATATGGCAAAACTATTACCATTTACATTCCTTTAGAGCTACAAATTTCACCAGTATATTTGAGATGGTCACAGCCAACTCATTCTTCATTTATAAATACTGAAATATGGGTGATTGATGATGTTCAGATTGGGACATTTGTTGAAACTGTACTTTACAATGATGACTTTTCTGGAGGTTATGATCCTGCTGTTTGGGCAATAATCAAAGGAGGAAGCATACGAACACCTCCATGTGGTGTAACCTATTCTGGTAATGCTTTATACTTCTTCAAAGAAGGAGTGAGAATGGCAGTTACCAAGTTGTTGGATTTAAGAGATGCTACAAGTCTCAGTTTCTATATAAGAATTGGTTCCACTACTAGTTCTTGTGAGAATGCAGATATTGGTGAAGACATTGAATTGTCTTATAGGATCAACTACAATAGGTGGACAACACTGCAGACATTTACAGCCACTAATTATAGAGAATCATTTTATGTAGATATTAGAATCAGTGATTATCTCAAAGTAAACAAAGTTCAATTTCGTATCAGACAACAAGTTTTAGGATCTGATTCATATGATGTGTGGTCAATTGATAATTTTGTTATTGTCAGTAGAGAACAAGAAACAAGATGTTCACTAGCATGTTACTATGACAACTTTAATTCAGGATCATACAATTCGACAATTTGGAATACAGTTAATGGAGGATCAGTTACCATACCACCATGTAGTGATATGTATAATGATAGATCATTATATTTCAATGGGAATGGAACACGTGAAGCAGTCACTAACAATCTTGACCTAGAAGGATTGTATGCAATATCCTTCACTTTACAAATTGGTTCTTATCAACATGATTGTGATCAAGCTGAAGTAGCAGGTGATGTCATCCTTTATTATTCACTAGGTAGTTCAAGTAGGATTGAATTACAGAGGTTCAATGCTACTACCTATGTTAGAGCAACAACAGTAACAGTACCTATACCACGTATAGCAAGGGCACAAGGAGTGTCACTACATTGGGTTCAAACTCCACTTTCTAATTCATCTCAATATACTTGGTTCATAGACAATGTTGGAGTGTACTCTCCAGATCAGTGTCCACCGATAGCTTACCAAACTATGACATCACATCTGCTATTTCCATCTATATTACAAACAACAAATTTATCATGCAATTATATTTATGATAATTTTGATTCTGGATTCTCCCAGAATACCTTATGGTCTGCATTGAGTGGGGTGAGAATCTCACCAACACCTTGTGGCTTATCACCAACTCATCATTATGCAACAGAATTCTATTCATCAGCAACAAGACAGTTGTTAACACATTTCCTTGATTTGAGGGGGGAAGAATCCATTAGATTCTATCTCCAGTCAGGGTACCATACTAATGGATGTTCTGAACCAAGCAGTAATGAAGGTGTTTATGTTGCATATCGGGTTGACATTAGTGATATTTGGCACACTCTTGAGTACTATGATCCCAATTGTTGTAGAAGTGGTAAAACCATAACCTTATACCTTCCATTAGTAGTGCAAGGGGCCTCAGTTCAATTAAGATGGTCACAACCAACTCATTCTCCTTATACAAATCGTGATGTATGGGTAATGGATGATGTGGAAATTGGAGAAAGAATAGACACTGTCTTGTATGAAGATTCCTTCACTGCTAGTTTTAATCCCACACTATGGTCATCAGTTGTTGGTGGAAGGGTAACCACACCTCCTTGTGGTGTTATAGATGTGGGTAACTGTTTATACTTTTCACAAGATGGAATTAGGGAGGCATTTACACAGTTTCTAGATTTAAGCCAAGTTGATGGTGTAAGTTTCTATTTAAAGACAACATCTTCTGATGGTTGTGATGGACTGAACAGTTTGGAGAATATTGAAATTTCTATCAGAGCTGGCAATGATAGCTGGACATTGTTAGAGGCATTACAGAATGCTAACAGCTCATACGTTTATGTGGAAATACCTGAAGTATTTAAAGTTAACTTAGTACAGCTTCGGTGGAAGCAAAATGTTTTAGCTTTTGATGGATTTGATGTTTGGGCAATAGATAGTGTACAAATACACAGCACATATAGCAAAACTGCTTGCTCTACTGCATGTATATCAGATAATTTTCACTCAGACAATTACAACTCATCAGTTTGGAGTTCTGTCAGAGGAGCACTAGTGACCACACCACCATGTAATACAGGGTTATTAACTATGGCTTTGCATTTTAACCAAAGTGGTATAAGAGAGGCAGTTACACAACCTCTGGATTTGAGAGGTTTGTATGCAATTGGATTCACATTGCAAATGGTGAGATCCAATGAAAGGTGTATAGAAATTGCATCAGGAGAAAGCATGGAAGTGCATTATTCCACTAATAATGAATATTGGATTAAAATAGCAACTTTCTCTGATGAGATGTTTGTAACAGAAACCACTGTAACGATCCTCCTTCCTCTTGAAGCTAAAAGTCAATCAGTTTCAATACGCATATCACAACCAAGTTATTCAACAAGTGTTTGGTCTTTAGGAAATTTTGGTATTTATTCTCCTAACCACTGTCCTCCGTTATCAGTTACACAAACAGCTACAGTTACACCATCAACAACTACTCCAAATCCTTCTCCATCAGTTGCTCAACATTGTAATTTCTATTGGGATAACTTTGATAATGGTTTAAACTCAAGTACAATATGGTCAACAGTTGATGGTGTACGTGCTTCACTCTCACCATGTGGTCTACCATTATCACACCGATATGGTGTGGTATTCTATTCATCCTCAACAAGACAACTAATAACAAATGCTTTAGATTTAAGAGGAGTAGAATTGATTAGCTTTTACCTTATCTCAGGATCTTCTCATAATGGATGCTCCCAGCCTGATTCCACAGAAGGCATGTACATTGCATATAGTCTTGGTAGCACTTCACCTTGGAATACACTAGAATATTTTGCACCAAGTTGTTGTGAATATGGCAAAACTATTACCATTTACATTCCTTTAGAGCTACAAATTTCACCAGTATATTTGAGATGGTCACAGCTAACTCATTCCTCATTTATAAATACTGAAATATGGGTGATTGATGATGTGCAGATTGGGACATTTGTTGAAACTGTACTTTACAATGATGACTTTTCTGGAGGTTATGATCCTGCTGTTTGGGCAATACTTAAAGGAGGAAGCATACGAACACCTCCATGTGGTGTAACCTATTCTGGTAATGCTTTATACTTCTTCAAAGAAGGAGTGAGAATGGCAGTTACCAAGTTGTTGGATTTAAGAGATGCTACAAGTCTCAGTTTCTATATAAGAATTGGTTCCACTACTAGTTCTTGTGAGAATGCAGATATCGGTGAAGACATTGAATTGTCTTATAGGATCAACTACAATAGGTGGACAACACTGCAGACGTACACAGCTACTGATTATAGAGAATCATTTCATGTAGATATTAAAATTAGTGATGATATTCAGGTAGATAAAGTTCAGTTTCGTATCAGACAACAAGTTTTAGGATCTGATTCATATGATGTGTGGTCAATTGATAATTTTGTTATTGTCAGTAGAGAACAAGAAACAAGATGTTCACTAGCATGTTACTATGACAACTTTAATTCAGGATCATACAATTCGACAATTTGGACTACAGTTAATGGAGGATCAGTTACTATACCACCATGTAGTGATATGTATGATGGTAGATCATTATATTTCAATGGGAATGGAACACGTGAAGCAGTCACTAACTATCTTGACCTAGAAGGATTGTATGCAATATCCTTCACTTTACAAATTGGTTCTTATCAACGTGATTGTGATCAAGCTGAAGTAGCAGGTGATGTCATCCTTTATTATTCACTAGGTAGTTCAAGTAGGATTGAATTACAGAGGTTCAATGCTACTACCTATGTTAGAGCAACAACAGTAACAGTACCTATTCCACATATAGCAAGGGCACAAGGAGTGTCACTACATTGGGTGCAAATTCAACTTTCTAACTCCTCACAAAGCACCTGGTTCATGGACAATGTTGGAGTGTACTCTCCAGATCAGTGTCCACCAATAGCTTACCAAACTACAACACCACATGAGTCGTTTCCATTGCTATCTCCAACAGCAAATTTGTCATGCAACTATATTTCTGATAATTTTGATTCTGGCACACTCGAAAATACCATTTGGTCAACATTAAGTGGTATAAGAATCTCACCAACACCTTGTGGTTTATCATCAACTCATCATTATGCAGCTGAATTCTTTTCATCAACAACAAGACAGTTGTTAACACATTTCCTTGATTTGAGGGGGGCAGAATCCATTAGTTTCTATCTCCAGTCAGGGTACCTTACTAATGGATGTTCTGAACCTAGCAGCAATGAAGGTGTTTATGTTGCATATCGGGTTGAAATTAGTGATACTTGGCACACCCTTGAGTACTATGATCCCAGTTGTTGTAGAAGTGGTAAAACCATAACCTTATACCTTCCATTAGTAGTGCAAGGAGCCTCAGTTCAATTAAGATGGTCACAGCCAACTCATTCTTCTTACACAAATCTAGACACATGGGTATTAGATAATGTACAAATTGGGGAAATAATAGACACTATCTTATATGAAGATTCCTTCACTGCTAGTTTTAATCCCACACTATGGTCATCAGTTGTTGGTGGGAGGGTAACCACACCTCCTTGTGGTGTAATAGATGTGGGTAACTGTTTATACTTTTCACAAGATGGGATTAGGGAGGCAGTCACACAGTTTCTAGATTTAAGCCAAGTTGATGGTGTAAGTTTCTATTTAAAGACAACATCTTCTGATGGTTGTGATGGACTGAACAGTTTGGAGAATATTGAAATTTCTATCAGAGCTGGCAATGATAGCTGGACATTGTTAGAGGCATTACAGAATGCTAACAGCTCATACTTTTATGTGGAAATACCTGAAGCATTCAGAGTAAACTTAGTACAGCTTCGGTGGAAGCAAAATGTTTTAGCTATTGATAGATATGATGTTTGGTCAATAGATAGTACACAAATACACAGCACATATAACAAAACTGTTTGCTCTACTGCCTGTATATCAGATAATTTTTATTCAGGCAATTACAACTCATCAATTTGGAGTTCTGTCAGAGGAGCACTAGTAACCATACCACCATGTAATACAGGGGAGTTAGTTATGGCTTTGTACTTTAATCAAAGTGGTACAAGAGAGGCAGTTACACATCCTTTAGATTTAAGAGGCTTGTATGCAATAAGCTTTAGTCTGCAAATAGTGAGATCAAGTGAAAGGTGCACTGAAGTTGCATCAGGAGAAAACGTAGAAGTATACTATGCGACTGATAGTATTGACTGGATTAAAATAGCAACATTCTCTGATGAAATATTTGTAATAGAATCTTCTGTCACAGTACTCCTTCCTTCAGAAGCCAGACGTCAGTTAGTATCGCTGCGTATAACACAACCAAGTTATTCAAATAGTGTTTGGGCTTTAGGAAATGTTGGTATATATTCTCCTAATCAATGTCCTCCTAGTTCAGTTGGTCATACAAGAACAGACGTGCCACCAACACACGTGCCAACTCCATCTGCACCACCATACTGCAATTTCTATTGGGATAACTTTGATAATGGTTTAAACTCAAGTACAATATGGTCAACAGTTGATGGTGTACGCGCTTTACTCTCACCATGTGGTCTTCCATCATCACAACGATATGGTGTGGTATTCTTTTTGTCCTCAACAAGACAACTAATAACAAATGCTTTAGATTTAAGAGGAGTAGAATCAATCAGCTTTTATCTTATCTCAGGATCTTCTAGTAATGGATGCTCCCAGCCTGATTCCACAGAAGGCATATACTTTGCATATAGTCTTGGTAGCACTTCATCGTGGGATACACTAGAATATTTTGCACCGAGTTGTTGTGAATATGGCAAAACTATTACCATTTACATTCCTTTAGAGTTACAAATTTCGCCAGTATATTTGAGATGGTCCCAACCAACCCATTTCCCTTCCACCAATGCTGACTTGTGGGTGATCGATGACGTGCAAATCGGAAAATTTGTTCAAGCTATTTTGTATGCTGATGACTTCTCTAATGGTCATGATTCATCTGTCTGGGCAACAATCAAAGGAGGTAGTATTCAACTACCTCCATGTGGTGCAACCTATTCTGGTGATGCATTATACTTTTTCAAAGAAGGATTAAGAATGGCAGTGACGCAATTGTTGGATTTAAGAGATGCTTCTAGCCTCAGTTTTTATATAAGAATTGGTGATTCCAGTGGTACTTGTGAAGGCGCAGATATTGGTGAAGATATCGAATTGTCTTATAGGATCAATTTCAGTAGATGGACTACACTGCAGACATTTACAGCCACTGATTACAGAGAATCAATTTATGTAGATAGTAAAATTAGCAATGATATTCAAGTAAGCAAAGTTCAATTTCGTATCAGACAACAAGTTTTAGGATCTGATTCATATGATGTGTGGTCAATTGATAATTTTGCTATTGTCAGTAGAGAACAAGAAACAAGATGTTCACTAGCATGTTACTATGACAACTTTAATTCAGGATCATACAATTCGACAATTTGGAATACAGTGAATGGAGGATCAGTTACTATACCACCATGTAGTGATATGTATAATGGTAGATCATTATATTTCAATGAGAACGGAACGCGTGAAGTAATTACCAACAGTCTAGACTTTAAAGGATTGTATGCAATATCCTTCACATTACAAATTGGCTCTTATGATGCTGACTGTGATCAAGCTGAAACAGGAGAAAATGTAATCCTTTTCTTCTCTTTGAATGGTTCTATGTGGAGAGTATTGCAAATATTTAGTCCTGCAGATTACACAAGAGCAACGACAATAACAATATCTATTCCACATACAGCGAGGACACAGACAGTGTCATTACGTTGGACACAAACTCAACATTCTGGTTCATCACAAGACACTTGGTTCATAGACAATGTTGGAGTGTACTCTCCAGATCAGTGTCCACCAGTAGCTTATCAAAATGTGACATCAACCACCATGAGGCAACCAACACCTATACCATCACCTCCTTCTGATCCATGTAATTACTCTACATATAAAGATAATTTTGATTCAGGGGCATATGATAGTGCACTATGGGACTCTGTGGAAGGAGTAACAACTGCATTACAAGCTTGTGGTTCACCATCTAGTAACCATCATGGTATGTTGTTCACTTCCTCAGGAACAAGGAAGATGAGGACTAGACCATTGGATTTAAGGGGAGTAGAGTGGATCAGTTTTTATTTAATTTCTGGCACAGATATTAATTCATGTTCTCAGCCTAGCAATACAGAAGGTATTTATTTTCAATACCGCATTGGTTCTAATGGAGGCTTTGTAAATCTTGAATATTATACCCCAAGTTGTTGTACAGCTGGCAATACTATAAGAATATATCTCCCTACAACTGCTAAAGTAACTTCAGTTGTATTACAGTGGTATCAGCAAAACCATTCACCATATGCAAATGTTGACCAGTGGATTATTGACAACATTCAAATTGGAGAGATATTTAATTTACAGCTGTATTCTGACACATTTGATAGCATATTAGATCCTTCAATATGGTCCTCTATCACAGGAGGTAGTGTTACATTTCCTCCATGTGGAACTACTGATTCTGGTAATGCTGTTTACTTTGGTGGTAGTGGTGTCAGGGAGTTAGTTAGTCGAAATTTAGACTTATTTCAAGCATCAGAACTGTCGTTCTATTTACACATTGGGTCATCAGATGGTGCATGTGAGAATGCTGAACCAGGTGAGGATATTGAAATAGCTTATGCAGTAGATTCTGGGACAACCTGGACCAATTTGGCAGTTTATGATTCTAGTAGATATCAAACTGCACAATACCTGCTGGTAGATTTGCCAGCAGCAGCAAAGCAGGGGAATGTACAGCTTCGCTTTAGACAAACTGTAAGGACTTATCAAGATGAAGATACCTGGTCTATAGACACTTTTTCTGTTAAGGGATCATCACCAGAAATCCAGTGTGCTTACACATGTGTTACAGAGAACTTTGATGATGGTTATTATAATCCTAAATTATGGTTTGGTGTAATAGGAGGCCATGTGACTACTCTTCCCTGTGTATTTGGATCAACTGGTATTAGTTTTAATCAAAATGGTCCCAGAGAGCTATTGTCCCATCTATTAAATCTGACTGATATATATGCCATAAGTTTTGTATTACGCATTGGTTCTTCTACTTTTGATTGTAACAGTTATATAAATGGTGAAACTGTCTCGCTTTCATACAGTTTAAACATTGGAAACAGTTGGAATATGTTGCAAAGATATACAGCTTCTTCATATGCCAGTGCAAAGACTGTTGTTGTATTACTGCCATCAATAGTACAGTCACCAAATGTCATTTTGCAGTGGACACAACAACCATATATGGGTAATGTGTGGTCTGTTGATAGCATTAAAATGTACTCTACCTACAACAACTGTCAAGAACTCTCATCCATTGTAACATCTGTTTCCCAAATACATCCAACTGCAACTAGTAGAACTACATTTTCTTCTTCAATAGAAGTTTCATCTATTATTTCTATCCCTATTACCACTGTTCAGCCACCAACATCTACTTTAATTATTGAACCATCTCCAATTTCATCACCAGTACAAGAGGGTTGCTTTGAAACATTTGATCCACTCAATAATGAAGTATACAAGTATGTTGTCACAGTACTATTATGTGACTGTTAGTACATGTGCATATATTATATTATTAATGTGATCAAATCAGATTTATTATAAACAATATGTGTCACCAAAATAATGTTGTTCAGAATCAATGAAGATTTCTATTCGTGATTCAAGTTTTTATATATCCTTGACCATTGCAAATACCATGGATGTATTTATAGATGAAGAAAGTTAAATGAATATCTTTGTATAACTGTAACCAGTAAAAAAAGTACCCAATAATTATGAATGTTCTTTGGTTCATATCTGATGCATGGCTGTCAGCAAACATTAGCTCACAATCATTTGTTATATATTAACTTGCATGTGTTGTATTGTACATTGAAGCTTGTCAATGAATAGGTTAACTACTGTACTCAATGAAATGTTTTTTTTAGCCCTACATTATGGAACTTGCTGATTGGAGTAAATGTTGCAGTTAATCCATGCAGAATTAGGACAGATGACGTTTTATTGTTTTATGGATTCGCAGCTCGTCAAGCTCTTACTGAGTATTTGAATTTAACAAGTGTCAGGTCAGTTTTTAACTATTTATACTTTCAGCTGGGATCTGAAACCAAAAACAGCTACTATACAATAGTATAGTACTGTACCCTCAAAATTAGACAGCACCCCCAATTGCAAAATGCTGCCATAAAGATCAGAAATACTATACATGACAAAAATACTTCCACAGAAATTAATATGCAGTATCTACAGTAACATTAAATCCAAAAATTAGAAGATATTCACAGAAACTCCAATGCTGAATTTTTAGAATTGGCTAAATGCAGTTTTTGGTCTGCCTGCTAGCCTTCCAGATCACTATTGAAATGTTACAGACTAAAAAATGCAGCACTCAACCTACGCATTATACAGCAATAACAAGCTCACTTCTGACATGTGCCTTTTAGGGTCCAATAAACATTCACTTTCTGTCCTTTGCCTTTACATTTCATCTCTAATTCTTCTCATTGCCATCTTCTTTATGCAAACTAACCACATTGGGGTATTAATTGTATTGTATCTACTCTTTTCTTATAGGCTCGTATGTATAACTGATATAGGCATTGCAGAATTATGCATAGGAGTGGATAGCTCTATATATGCAAAGGTGTTCCATTTCATTACAAAGAACTGAGCAGCATGACCATATATACTCATTACACTGTGCAAAAATGTGTTTCCTGGTTTTTCGTACACAGTGAATTGTGGCATTTCCTTAAATGCTTTGTCAGGAATGTGCAAAATTCCTAATTTGATGGAAATGGAATTGTGTAAGAAATTGTCATGATTAATTTACATTTTGGTTATTTTTACAATAGAATGTGCCAAATTCCATTCAGGAAATGTACATAAATTATGACAATTTTTGTGATAAACACATTTCTTGAAAATTTTATTGAAGTTGCAGTATAGAAATATCATGGAAACAATATCTTTTTGTGCAGTGTTAGTAATTTATCACATAGGCGGATCTGAGGGGGGCCAAGGGGTGCTGTGCCCCTCCTGGCCCTTCTCTTGCCCTGCTTTGACCTACAGTACTATATTGATACCAGAAACTAGAATCATGCATTCACACTGTATTCAAAAGTATAGAAAGCCAATGGGCAAATAGAAAACAACAGTTATAAATGTACGCTATAGCTATTCTAAACTGTATACTGTAAAGAAAGTGAGGCATTAGAATTTTTGTGCAAAGATCGAGATACTCTAATAGAGCAGTCACCACTCTAATTGAACAGTCGCAATTCTAATACAATTTTTCCAAATCATAACAAAACTAGCTACTCCTTATTTTGATTTAGTATATACTTTACCATCAAACAGGTTCATCTCAGATAGGCTAATGAATCTTTGTACGCATTGCAAAGTATACACTTTGTTAGCTAAGCGTTATCAAAAATTCTCTCAAAGTCAACCCTAGGAGGTCTAATTTTAAAAATTTTCTTACAGTCTAAAAACTGCCTAGATCCGCCTATGATTTATCACATGGGATAACTTACCCCAAGATCCAAGTTACCCTAATGGAACAGTGGGAAAACTATGGTATTCTAATAGAGCAGTCACAAGACTCACAACTCACAAGCCTGAACCAAAAAGTAAATGGAGTGCATTTAAATTTATTAATTTGAAATAAGGATCCATATACTAAAATGTAATGAGACAAATACTCGAATGTCTACAAGAAATTATAAGTTGAAAAAACCCTGAACAATGTATAACTACAGGTGAAAGTAGAACTTTCAATTTAGCTTGTCTCACTGCTTTGTAGTGCGTGGGTCTCCACTTCATTAAGAAAATAGTAGTTACATTTTCTAGTAAATTATAACTTATTTATCGTTGTCGTGTAGATTATGATATATTAAAACAGGCAGTATCGCATAAATACAGGTGGAGTACTAAATTTAGGCAGTGGACAGTCACATAAATAGAAAAAATAAGACAAAAGCTTTCAGTAAAACTAATCTAATCAAAAACAGCCAAGCTGTAAAAAAAGGTGCGGCCCCCATAAAGGCCATGGTGAAAAAAGATGTGAAATCCAAGGTGGCGGCCAAGAAATGGCTGTGATGGTAGGTTAATGGTTACATTTTAATAACAACAATTCAGGTGAATTTGGTGCCAAGACCAAGCGGCACAAAATTCACCTGAATTGCCGTTATTAAAATGTAACCATTAACCTACCATCACAGCCATTTCTTGGCCGCCACCTTGGATTTCACATCTTTTTTCACCATGGCCTTTATGGGGGCCGCACCTTTTTTCACAGCTTGGCTGTTTTTGATTAGATATCACTTCTTTTTGTATTTGTATACTGCAAAGCCGGCCTATGGCTGGCTTTGGGGCTTTTTTAACCCATGTGTTTTTTTCTTTACCACAGGAAGAAGAAAAGAACTTAAAGAAGAATTTTAGTACTTCAATTATTTTTGATTTTATTAGTAATTATACAAATTATATACATATATTTATTACATGCTCATTATGCCCCACAGGATATTTTTTTGCAGGTGATCTCTCTACTGGGTGACTTGAAATGTAGCTGAACTATATACAGGATGGTTTCTTTGTAGCTGAACTCTCTGTAACAGGTGATTTGTTTGCAGCTAAACTCTCTACATGATGGTTTCTTTGTAGCTGAACTCTGTACATGATGGTTTCTTTGTAGCTAAACTCTTTACAAGGTGACTTCTTCTAGCTGAACTCTCTATGGGGTAATTTCTTTGTAGCTGAACTCTCTATATGATGGTTTCTTTGTAAATGAACTCTCTACAAGGTGAATTCTTCTACCTGATCTCTCTACAGGGTGATTTGTTTGTAACTGAACTCTGTACAAGTGCGTTTTTGTGGGTGATCTCACTGCAGGTTGATTTGTTTGTAGCTGAACTCACTAAAGGGTGATTTTGCTTGTAGCTGAACTCCTTGCATTGTATCTAGTTTCTAGCTGATCTCTCTACAGGGTGATTTGTTTGTAGCTGATCTCTCTACAAGTTGATTTGTGTGTAGCTGATCTCTCTGCAGGTTGATTAATTTGCAGCTGATCTCTCTACAAGGTAATTTGTTTGTAGCTGAACTGTCTGTAAAGTGATTTATTTGTAGCTGATCTCTCTGCAGGTTGATTTGTTTTAGTTGAACTCTCTACAGGGTGATTTACTTGTAGCTGCACTCCTTACATTGTGTCTAGTTTCTAGCTGATCTCTCTACAGGGTGATTTGTTTGTAGCTGATCTCTCTACAAGTTGATTTGTATGTAGCTGATCTTTCTACTGGTTGATTTGTTTGTAGCCGATCTCTCTACAGGGTAATTTGTTTGTAGCTGAACTCTGTACAAGGTGCTTTTTTGTAGGTGATCTCACTGCAGGTTGATTTGTTTGTAGCTGAACTCACTAAAGGGTGATTTGCTTGTAGCTGAACTCCTTACATTGTGTCCAGTTTCTAGCTGATCTCTCTACAGAGTGATTTGTTTGTAGCTGAACTCTCTATAAGGTGATTTATTTGTAGCTGAACTCCTTACATTGTGACTAGTTTCTAGCTGATCTCTCTAAAGGGTGATTTGTTTGTAGCTGATCTCTCTACAAGTTGATTTGTGTGTAGCTGATCTTTCTACTGGTTGATTTGTTTGTAGCCGATCTCTCTACAGGGTAATTTGTTTGTAGCTGAACTCTGTACAAGGTGCTTTATTGTAGGTGATCTCACTGCAGGTTGATTTGTTTGTAGCTGAACTCAGTAAAGGGTGATTTGCTTGTAGCTGAACTCCTTACATTGTGTCCAGTTTCTAGCTGATCTCTCTACAGAGTGATTTGTTTGTAGCTGAACTCTCTATAAGGTGATTTATTTGTAGCTGAACTCCTTACATTGTGTGTAGTTTCTAGCTGATCTCTCTACAGGGTGATTTGTTTGTAATTGATCTCTCTACAAGTTGATTTGTGTGTAGCTGATCTCTCTGCAGGTTGATTTGTTTGTAGCCGATCTCTCTACAGGGTCATTTGTTTGTAGCTGAACTCTCTATAAGGTGATTTGTTTGTAGTTGATCTCTCTGCAGGTTGATTTGTTTTAGCTGAACTCTCTACAGGCTGATTTGTTTGTAGCCGATCTCTCTACAGGGTAATTTGTTTGTAGCTGAACTCTCTACAAGTTGATTTGTGTGTAGCTGATCTCTCTGCAGGTTGATTTGTTTGTAGCCGATCTCTCTACAGGGCAATTTGTTTGTAGCTGATCTCTCTACAGGGTGATTTTTTTGTAGCTGACCTCTCTTCAGGGTGATTTGTTTCTAGCTGATCTCTCTACAGGGTGATTTTTTGTAGCTGACCTCTCTTCAGGGTGGTTTGTTTCTAGCTGATTGCTCTACAGGTTGATTTGTTTGTAGATGAACTCTCTACAGGTGATTTGTTTGCAGCTAAACTCTCTACATGGTGGTGTCTTTATAGCCGAACTCTCTACATGATGGTTTCTTTGTAGCTGAACTCTCTATAAGGTGACTTCGTCTAGCTGAACTCTCTACAGGGTGATTTTTTTGTAGCTGAACTCTCTGCAGGGTTATTTGTTTGCAGCTGAACTCTCTACATGATGGTTTCTTTGTAGCTGAACTCTCTACAAGGTGACTTCGTCCAGCTGATCTCTCTACGGGGTGATTTGTTTCTAGCTGAACTCTCTACAGGTGAATTATTTGCAGCTAAACTCTCTACATGGTGGTTTCTTTGTAGCTGAACTCTCTACAAGGTAACTTCTTCTCTACAGGGTGATTTGTTGTAGTTGAATTCTCTACAAGGTGGTTTGTATGAGGCTGAACTCTCTACATGGCGGTTTCTTTGTAGCTGAACTCTCTACAGAGTGATTTGTTTGCAGCTGAACTCTCTACATGATGGTTTCTTTGTAACTGAACACTCTACAAGGTGACTTCTTCTAGCTGATCTTTCTACAGGGTGAATTGTTGTAGCTGAACTATCTACAAGGTAACTTCTTCTAGCTGATCTCTATACAGGATGATTTGTTTGTAGTTGAATTCTGTACAGGCGGTTTCTTTGTAGCTGAACTCTGTACATGATGGTTTCTTTGTAGCTAAACTCTTTACAAGGTGACTTCTTCTAGCTGAACTCTCTACGGGGTAATTTCTTTGTAGCTGAACTCTCTATATGATGGTTTCTTTGTAAATGAACTCTCTACAAGGTAACTTCTTCTAGCTGATCTTTCTACTGGGTGATTTGTTTGCAGCTGAACTCTCTACATGGTGGTTTCTTTGTTGCTGAACTCTCTACAAGGTGAATTCTTCTACCTGATCTCTCTACAGGGTGATTTGTTTGTAACTGAACTCTGTACAAGTGCGTTTTTGTGGGTGATCTCACTGCAGGTTGATTTGTTTGTAGCTGAATTCACTAAAGGGTGATTTTGCTTGTAGCTGAACTCCTTGCATTGTATCTAGTTTCTAGCTGATCTCTCTACAGGGTGATTTGTTTGTAGCTGATCTCTCTACAAGTTGATTTGTGTGTAGCTGATCTCTCTGCAGGTTGATTAATTTGCAGCTGATCTCTCTACAAGGTAATTTGTTTGTAGCTGAACTGTCTATAAAGTGATTTATTTGTAGCTGATCTCTCTGCAGGTTGATTTGTTTTAGCTGAACTCTCTACAGGGTGATTTACTTGTAGCTGCACTCCTTACATTGTGTCTAGTTTCTAGCTGATCTCTCTACAGGATGATTTGTTTGTAGCTGATCTCTCTACAAGTTGATTTGTGTGTAGCTGATCTTTCTACAGGCTGATTTGTTTGTAGCCGATCTCTCTACAGGGTAATGTGTTTGTAGCTGAACTCTCTACAAGTTGATTTGTGTGTAGTTGATCTCTCTGCAGGTTGATTTGTTTGTAGCCAATCTCTCTACAGGGCAATTTGTTTGTAGCTGATCTCTCTACAGGGTGATTTTTTTGTAGCTGACCTCTCTTCAGGGTGATTTGTTTCTAGCTGATCTATCTACAGGGTGATTTTTTGTAGCTGACCTCTCTTCAGGGTGATTTGTTTCTAGCTGATTGCTCTACAGGTTGATTTGTTTGTAGATGAACTCTCTACAGGGTAATTTGCTTGTAGCTGAACTCCTTACTTTGTGTCTAGTTTGTAGCTGATCTCTCTACAGGGTGATTTGTTTGTAGCTGAACTCCTTACATTGTGTGTAGTTTCTAGCTGATCTCTCTACAGGGTGATTTGTTTGTAGCTGATCTCTCTACAAGTTGATTTGTGTGTATATAGCTGATCTCTCTGCAGGTTGATTTGTTTGTAGCCGATCTCTCTACAGGTAATCTGTTTGTATCTGAACTCTCTATAAGGTGATTTGTTTGTAGCTGATCTCTCTGCAGGTTGATTTGTTTTAGCTGAACTCTCTACAGGGTGATTGCTTGTAGCTGAACTCCTTACATTGTGTCTAGTTTCTAGCTGATGTCTCTACAGGGTGATTTTTTGTAGCTGAACTCTCTTCAGGGTGGTTTGTTTCTAGCTGATCTCTCTACAGGTAGATTTGTGTTGATTTGTTCATTGCTGATCGCTCTAAAGGTAATTGATTTGTTGCAGTTGAACACCCTGCAAAGTGTTTTGTTTGTAGCTGATCACTCTAAAGGGTAATTTGTTTGTAGCTGAACTCTCTCCACAGTGACTTGTGTGTAGCAGAATTCTGTGTAACTGAATTCTCTAGAGAGTGACTTAATTGTAGCTGAATTCTCTACACAGTGCATGACTTGTTTATAGCTGAACTTTCTTCAGTGTGACTTGTAATGTTCTGAATCTCTATAGTGGTATATTTGCTTAACTCTCCACATGGTGACTGTCTTCTTGCTGAACTGTCTATAAGATTAACTGTTTGCAGCTGAACTCCCTACAGAATAACTTGTGATGTAATAAAATTCTATAATGGAGTAAATAAATTAGCCGAATGCTCTATTAGGGTGACTGTTCTATTAGAGTATCTCGATCTCGCATTTGCTACACGGAGTTGGCTTTCGAATCATAACACAGTGGTTTGTAATCCGATTCTTCTGTACTACTGCAAGGACTTTCTATGAAGATTATTCCAGCTATACACCGATTTTCAGCTCATTGCTCTGAGCGGTTTGCCTAGTAGGCGTGAAAACTAATACTTTTTTATTCATAAAAATCGATCGCGTAATTGTGACACAGGTTGGGTTTTGTGTCATATCTCCGTGGTCTTTATCTCGATTCCTTTCAAACCACCAAAAGGCACTCCTACGATGGTTACTCCATCTACATAGCAATTTTCAACTCATTCCATGAAGCGGTTTACCCTGTAGGCGTGACAACAAATCGATCTTGTTTTACGCGAATAATCGGTCATAACTCCTGAACCATTCATCGGATTTGTACCAAATTTGATGCTAGAATTTGCCGTTGGACTCCCTTTCTGTATGCCAAATTTCAAGGCGATCGGAGTACGCGTTTGCTTGTTATAGCAATTTTTGCAAGTGTGCGAAAAGACGAAGAAGAAGAAAAAAAAAAACGAAGAAAAAAAAACGAAACTTTGGCAGCTCGTATCTCGGAAATGGCTGGAGCGATTTCCTTCAAATTTGGAATGTAGCCTCCCTTGGCTGGCGGGCAACTGTGTAGCAAATTTGGTTCCAATCAGATAAGTGATCACCGAGATACAAAGGTGTGAAAATGACGTTTTCGTTCTTCCTGTCAATATACTCACGGTGTGGCGCGCCGGCTTCTTGGGCCGCACGACGCACTACCGTGTGTCTTGATCTAATCAAAAACAGCCAAGCTGTAAAAAAAGGTGCGGCCCCAAAAATGGCCATGGTGAAAAAAGATGTGAAATCCAAGGTGGCGGCCAAGAAATGGCTGTGATGGTAGGTTAATGGCAAAAATTTTAATTACGACGATTCGGGTGAATTTGCGTTGCCTCCTCCACTAGGATTTGGCACCAAATTCACCTGAATTGCCATAATTAAAATTTTTGCCATTAACCTACCATCACAGCCATTTCTTGGCCGCCACCTTGGATTTCACATCTTTTTTCACCATGGCCTTTTTTGGGGCCACACCTTTTTTTACAGCTTGGCTGTTTTTGATTAGATATCACTTCTTTTTGTATTTGTATATTGCAAAGCCAGCCTATAGCTGGCTTTGTGGCTTTTTAAACTCGTCTGTTTTTTTTTATTTACCACAGGAAGAAGAAAAGAACTTAAAGACGATTTTTAATACTTCAACTATTTTTGATTCTATTATATAGTAATTATACAAATTATATACATATATTTATTAAATGCCAATTTATTATTCCCCACAGGATAATTTCTTTGCACTTGATCTCTCTACTGCGTGACTTGAAATGTAGCTGAACTACAGGATGGTTTCTTTGTAGCTGACCTCTCTACAAGGTGACTTGTTTCTAGTTCATCTCTCTATAAATATAAAGTGGTTTGTTTGTAGCTGAACTCTCTGCAAGGTAATTTGATTGTAGCTGAGCTTTCTACAGGCTTCTTTCTAGCTAATCTCTATATAGGGTAACTTGTTTGTAGCTGAACTTTCTACAGAGTGGGTTCTTTGGAGCTGAACTCTATACAAGGTGACTTGTTTTAGCTTATCTCTCTACAAGATGACTTCCTCTAGCTGATCTCTCTACAATGTGACTTGCATCTAGCTGAACTATCTACAGGATGATCTGTTTGTAACTGAAATCTCTACTGGGTGACTTGTTTCTAGCTGATCTCTCTATAGAGTAACATGTTTCTAGCTGAACTCTCTACAGAGTGTGTTCTTTGTAGCTGAACTCTCTACAAGGTGACTTCTTCTAGCTGATCTCTCTATAGGGTGACCTGATCTGTCTGTACAGTGACTTTTATCTAGCTGAACACTCTACAGGGTGATTTGTTTGTAGCTGAACTCTCTACAGGATGGTTTCTTTGTAGCTGAACTCTCTACAAGGTGATTTGCTTCTAGCTGATCTCTCTAGATGGTGACTTCTTCTAGCTGATCTCTCTAGATGGTGACTTCTTCTAGCTGATCTCTCTACAGGGTGACTTGTATAGCTGAACTATCTACAGGTGATCTGTTCATCGATAAACTCCCTACAGGGTGATTTTGTTTGTAGCTGAACTCTCTACAGGATGGTTTCTTTGTAGCTGAACTCTCTACAAGGTGACTTGCTTCTAGCTGATCTCTCTAGACGGTGACTTCTTCTAGCTGATCTCTCTACAGGGTGATTTGTATAGCTGAACTATCTACAGGTGATCTGTTCATAGATGAACTCTCTACAAGGTGATTTTGTTTGTAGCTGAACTCTCTACAGGATGGTTTCTTTGTAGCTGAACTCTCTGCAAGGTGACTTGCTTCTAGCTGATCTCTCTAGACGGTGACTTCTTCTAGCTGATCTCTCTACAGGGTGACTTGTATAGCTGAACTATCTACAGGTAATCTGTTCATAGATGAACTCTCTACAGGGTGATTTTGTTTGTAGCTGAACTCTCTACAGGATGGTTTCTTTGTAGCTGGTCTCTACAAGGTGACTTCTGCTATTACAGGGTGACTTGTATCAGGCGCTGATCCAGGATTATTTAGAGGGGAGTGGCTAGGAGCTTTGGCAATTCATAGCTTTGACATTCCACTAAATATTGATAATATTTGTGAAGCTTTCAAAAGAAAACACCCAAGGAAGATGTGTGGTCCTTCTATTCTGTATGATTAGATTTGATTACCTTGGTTTTGTAAAAGACTATAATACATGTGCATGCAAGAATGAAAAACTACATAATGTATATGGCTATGTATATGGCTATGTATGTACAAGCAAACAGTACAGAAAAGAAAAGATATAAAAAAGGATTAAAACAAAATAACAGGGTAATGGATACTAATCATTAGCCACCCTATCCACCCCCCCCCCCTGGATCAGCCCCTGTGTATCTATAGCTGAACTATCTACAGGATGATCTGTTTGTAGCTGAAATCTCTACAGGGTGATTTGTTTGTAGCTGATCTGTCTATAGGGTCACTTGTTTCTAGCTGAACTTTCTGTTCTTTGTAGCTGAACTCTCTACAAGATGACTTCTTCTAGCTGACCTCTCTACAGGGTGATCTGATCTCTCTGCAGGGTGACGCTTATCTTGCTGAACTCTCTACAGGGTGATTTGTTTGTATCAAAACTATCTACAGGGTGACTTTTTTATACCTGAACTTTCGACAGGGTGATTTGTTTGTAGCTGAACTCTCTACAGGGTAATCTGATCTCCCTACAGTGGGTGATTTGTTTGTAACTGATATCTCTACAGGTAGATTTGTTTGTAAGTGAACTCTTTGCAAGGTGATTTGTTTGTAGCTGATTTCTCTACAAGCTAATTTGTTTGTATAGCTTAACTCTCTACAAGATGATTTGTTTGTAGCTGAACTCTCTACAGGGTGATGTGTTTTTAGCTGATCTCTATTTGGTTGTAGCTGATCTCTCTACAGGGTGATTTGTTTGTAGCTGATCTCTCTACAGGGTGATTTGGTTGTAGCTGATCTCTCTACAATGGGTGATTTGTTTGTAACTGAAATCTCTACAGGTTGATTTGTTTGTAGCTGAAATCTCTACAAGGTGTTTTGTTTGTAGCTGATCTCTGTACAGGATGGTTTCTTTGTCACTGAACTCTCTACAAGGTGACTTGCTTCTAGCTGATCTCTCTACAAGGTGACCTCCTCTAGCTGATCTCCCTACAGGTTGATTTGTTTGTAGCCGAACTCTCTACAGGGTGATTTGCTTGTAACTGAATTCCCTATATTGTGTCTAGTTTCTAGCTGATCTATCTACAGGGTGATTTGCTTGTAGCTGAACTCTCTACAGGGTAATTTGTTTCTAGCTGATCTCTCTACAGGATGGTTTCTTTGTCACTGAACTCTCTACAAAGTGACTTGTTTCTAGCTGATCTCTCTACAAGGTGACTTCCTCAAGCTGATCTCTCTACAGGTTGATTTGTTTGTAGCTGAACTCTCTACAGGGTGATTTGTTTGCAGCTAAACTCTCTACAGGGTGATTTGTTTGTAGCTGAACTCTGTACAGGATGGTTTCTTTGTTACTGAACTCTCTACAAGGCAACTTTTTTCTAGCTGATCTCTCTACAAGGTGACTTCCTCTAGCTGATATCTCTATAGGGTGACTTGTATCTAGCTGAACTATCTACAGGATAATCTGTTTGTTGCTGAAATCTCTACAGGGTGACTTGTTTCTAGCTGATCTCTCTATAGGGTAACTTGTTTCTAGCTTAACTCTCTACAGGGTGATCTGTTCATAGCTGAACTCTTTACAGGTTTATTTGTTTGTAGCTGAAATCTCCAGTTTCAAACTGATCTCACTGTAGGGTAACTTGTTTGTAGCTGAACTCTCTACAGGATGGTTTCTTTGTAGCTGATCTCTCTACAGGGTGACTTATGTCTAGCTGATCTCTCTACAGGGTGACTTGTTTCTAGCTGATTCCTGGATGACTTGTTTCTAGCTGATCTCTCTACACGGTGACTTGTTTCTAGCTGAAGTCTCTATAGAGTTATCTGTTTGTAATTGAACTCTCTACAGGATGGTTCCTTTGTAGCTGCTCTCTCTACAGTGTGACTTGTTTCTAGCTGATCTCTCTACAGGGTGAACTTGTTTCTGGCTGAACTCTCTACAGATGATTTGTTTGCAGCTGGACTCTCTACATGGTGGTTACTTTGTAGCTGAACTCTCTACAAGGTGATTTCTTCTAGCTGATCTCTCTACAGGGTGATCTGTAGCTGAACTTTCTACAGGGTGATTTGTTTGCAGCTGAACTCTTTAGATGATGGTTTCTTTGTATGTACAAGGTAACTTCTACTAGCTGATCTCTCTATAGAGTGACTTGTTTGTAGCTGAACTATCTGCAGGGTAATTTGTTTGTAGTTGAACTCTCTACAAGGTGATCCTTCTAGCTGATCGCTCTACAGGATGACTTTTTCTAGCTGAACTCTCTACAGGGTGATCTGTTCATAGCTGCACTCTCTACGGGGTGATATGTTTGCAGCTGAGCTCTCTACATGGTGGTTTCTTTGTAACTAAACTCTCTATAAGGTGATGTCTTGTAGCTGATCTCTCTACTGGATGACTTGTTTCTAACTGATCTCTCTATAGAGTTATAACTTTCTCTATAGAGTTATAACATGTTTGTATAGCTGAACTCTTTACAGAGTGGTTTTTTGATTGGTTGCTGAACTCTCCAGCTACACGGTGACTTGTTGGTACTACAGAGTTACTTGTTTGTAGCTGAACTCTCTACAGAGTGAGTTACTTGTAGCTGAACATTGCTTAAAGTAACTTGTTTGTAGCTGATCTAGATGAACTCTCTACTGGGTAGCTTTTTTTGTAGCTGAACCCTTTACGCAGTGATTTGTTTGTAGCTGAATTCTCTACAGAGTGACTTGTTGTAGCTGAACTCTCTACAAGGTGACTTGTTTTTAGCTGAATTATCTTCAGTGTGACTTATAATGTTCTGAATCTCTACAGCAACATATTTGTAGCTGAATTCTCTACAGGGTGACTTGCTTGTAGCTGAATTGTCTATAAGATTAACTGTATGTAGCTGAACTCCCTACAGAATAACTTGCAATGTAATAATGGAGTATTATATAAAGTTATAAACGTAGCTGAATGCTCTATTGGGGTGACTGTTCTATTAGAATATCTCGATCTCGCATATGCCACACGTAGTTGGCTTTGGAATCGTAACTCTGTGGTTTGTAATCCGATTCTTCTGTACTACTGTAAGGAGTTCTATGATAATTATTCCAGCCACACACCAATTTTCAGCTCACTGCTCTAAGCGAAAATCATTATTAGATAGTCATTTAATTGATTCAAGATTTATTTTTGTATAAGTCATTTAATTGATTCAAGAGTTATTTTTGCATAATTACTGCATTGATCGGGTATGCAGGCTGTGCCTTTACCCGTATTTAATCATAATCATAATCATAATCAAGCGGTTTGCCTGGTAGGCGCGAAAACTATTAGTTTTTTTATTCATAAAAATCGATCGCGTAATTGTGACACAGGTTGGGTGTTGTGTTATATCTTGATGGCCTTTAACTGGATTCCTTTCAAACCACAAAAAGGCACTCCTACGATAGTTACTCCATCTACATAGCAATTTTTAGCTCATTCCTTCAAGCGGTTTACTCTGTGGAAGTGACAGACCTTCGACCTTATTTTACGCAAATAATCGGTCATAACTCCGTGAATGTTCATCGGATTCCTACCAAACTTGGTACTGAGATTCGCCTTAATGAGCCCTTTAGGTGTGCCAAATGTCAGCCCAATTGGAGCACGAATTCGTGTTTTATTGCGGATTTTGCAAAGTGTGCAAAAAGAAGTAGAAGAAAAAAACGAAGAAAAAAACCCCAAACTTTGGCCGCTCGTATCTTGGAAATGGATGGAGCGATTTTCTTCAAATTTGGAATGTGGACTCCCCTACCTAGCCGACACTTCTGTAGCAAATTTGGTTTCAATCGGATAAGGAATCACGGAGCTACAAAGGTGTGCAAATCGCGTTTACTTTCTTCCTGTAAATATACTCACGGTGTGGCGCGCCGGCTTCTTGGGCCACACGACACACTACCGTGTGTCTTGATAGAATTAATCCCAAGATTCACAATGTTTCCACTTCCAACCAGCTACCCATTTCCCTTAGTTTCACCTTCAAATGTGAAACTGAAGTAACCTCTATAGTAGGGGCGTACTGAGAAGGGCTTCCAGGGGTTGCAGGAAACCCCTTTGGATTTTACACACCACTTGAAACATTAAGAAATTGAAACATCAGGTTTCCAGAATCTTGAATCTATCATGGAACAGGATACATTTTAAACTTGTATCTTATCTAACATGATAGCAATATTTATAGCATTGTTCTGAATTACGATTTTGGTGAAAAGATCGAGATACTCTAATAGAGCAGTCAGGTAATATAAACTACTCTAGAAACCCCTTTTCAAAATTCCTGCGTTTGCCCCTGCTATGGTAAGAAGAAACCCAAACTGAAACTGACCTTAACTGTAATGCTGAAGTTTGCCTGTTAAGCACTATTTTGTCTTTCATGGTCTGATTGAAGGTAAGCTTGTGGTTTGTTTGAGGTGAGCTAGGGTTGGCTGCACCCTTTAGCTAACCCTTGAACTCACCATAAGCTTACCTTCATACTTGATACTTGAGTAAACTGGTTGACATAGCTATTGGTGCTTATAACTGGCACACTATCCATTCTGTCAATAATACTTTTTGTAATGCTACAGTACTTCCAAACACTTACAAATCACCAAAAAACTTTTTACTGGCAAATATTCATTCAAAAGCTGATTGTTATGTTCTTTCCATCTACACTTTTATTTCAGTGCAATAAGCTTTACACTTCAGTGTGGATCTCTACTGGAGCACTGTACAGCAAACAGCAATGCTAGTATTGTAGTATCTTACAAAAACGGGGAGTCTTCAAACTGGACAGACCTAGCAACATACCATCCTGATGGTAACTTACAACATACCTATTTGCTCAATGAATGTGTGTACATTTACATAGATTACACCTCAGAGCAGCTGGTCCTACTATCATTACCAACTGCAGCAAGGAGAGCAGAAGTACAACTAAGATGGTACCAGCCATGGTATTCAGGATATGGTGAAGACACATGGTCACTTGATGATGTCCTTATTGGAGCAGTAGATACACTACATGTTAACCAGCCAGTAACTGGATATGTTGATGACTTCAACTCTGGAGTATACAAGTTAGCTAATACATCATGTATACATTGGAAGGTTATATCATAATATTGTAGCTTTAACTTGTGGGAAACACTTGATGGAGGAATAGTTCAAGTTCCACCATGTGGACCTGTAGTAGCTGGTAGTGCACTGTATTTTGCCAATGATGGTGGCACTCAGTTGGCCCTTACCAGAATGTTAGATTTATCAAGTGTCAGGTTTGTTAATGCAGTATATGTGTTTGTTTCAAACTGATTGTATTTAGTGAGATATCATTCTATCTTCAATTGGAGCCATGCTCATCAACAGCTTCCATAGCAGCTACAATTTCATTAGAGTACAAAGTGGAAAGTGACCCATCATTTACTATTTTACAAAACTATGTTGAGAGTGGTAGGTTAATTGGCCTTTCTTGAAGTTCACTTATTTACTTTGTAACTTTCTTTCTACTAGGGAGGCAAGTTGTTAACTTGCCACTTGCTGCTCAAACTACCAATGTACAATTACAGTGGAGAGCTGTACGTAGTGCTGAATGGTCTATGGATAATGTCAGAATAGGAAGTGATGCATTGCTATACAATTTACAATTTGATATTCAAGTTGGTAACTGTCTCCCTCCTCCAATTAATGGATCAGTGTCAGACTATGTGAAGCTTGAATACTATGATGGTACTAGTTGGTCACTACTGCAGAATGAGTGTCTACACTCAAGATGTCTGCTAATGGTAAGCTGTGATGTAAATGTTATTGTAATTGTGTTTTGAAATTCTAACATTAAGTACTTGGAAAAAGTATTATACTTAACAATATGTTCATTAATAGGTCAGTAGCAAGTATTCAGCCAATCGCTATCACCGCAAACAAAGGGTGGCTATTCCATTGTGGCCACTAGTGATACAGAACAAACCAGTATACCAGTTAAGATGGGGAGTGAACAATCCTGTTCAGTGGTCTGTGGACAATATCTACATTGGTATGACAAACCATACTTTTAGTATTTGACATTTAGTCCTGCTGTTATTCAGGAAAGGAATGTCTTCATTTCTGCCAAGGAGCTGGATACTGTACTTTATCAGGTATTATTGAAACTTGTTACCAGTTAATAAAAGCTTAATTTATTTATATATTAGGTGAATGTCACTGTAATTCTGGTGACATTGGTCCAAGTTGTTCACTGACTGGGAGTGATAATCCTCAAATAGTGGTCACAGATTTTGATACCACAAATAATGCAGTTCCCTTCCCCGTTACATATGGAGCAACACTATCTACAGAATGTGGAGTATTATCATCAGGAAGATCACTAGTGTTCAAGTATGATATGCTTATACTATGTTTACTGCATTATAATTGTTTATTTCAAAGGTATGGTAGAACAAGAGAAATACAGACAGAAGATTTAGACACAACACAAACACTTTATATTCAGTTCGTTTTTGCAAGCAGCAGGAGTTGTGGTGGTTTTGTTACTTCAGACAATACTTTAATCTTGCAGTTCTCACTAGACAAAGGAATAACATGGAATGATATGCACTTTATTGGGCAATCACTTCAGTCATCAACTGGCATAGAAAATTATCACATAGTAATACCACCAGAAGCAAAATATCCTCAAACCAGGTTTAGAATATGGCAACCTAGTGCTGCAGGAAATGACTATGATATGTGGTCTATTGATGACTTTTTGATTGGAGGGATTGATATGAACACCCCTATGATTGTTGAGAACTTTGATTCCATTGGAAGAGACAAGTATGTCATTCATATATACCCTCTCAGTGCATATATATCCATCACTGTAAAACTAACGGCTTAATATGACCAGTGATGCTTAATTTGTTATATTTTAAATTTTGTTCACTGTAGTTGGGAATTTTATCCTGGAGGAGTTGTTGAACCATACTGTAGTTCTAATGGTAACAGTCTACACTTTAATGGACAACTGGCACAAAACTCACTGACCACTTTGGATCTCTACATAACTTCAGATATCTTTGTTCAGTTTGAGTTGATAACTTCTTGTTCAACTAATTCATCATTACCATACTACATACAACTGGAGTATTCCACAAATGGTGGACTAGTGTGGACCCCAGTGGAAAATAATTGTATCACTCAGAGTGATTGTATAAACCAAAACTCGTGAGTTAATCATATTGATATGCTTAGATGTCATACATATGTATTTATGCACATGCATACATACATACTAGGAGTGTACAGTATTTTATACTAGATACTAATAAACCTTTTGAATTGGAAAGCTGTGTGGTGATTACATGTCAAAAAGTAGTTAATGTATGAGGGTGAGTTCTAATTACAGCAAATGTCCTGGGTTGATAGCAATTGCTACTACATCCATCTTTTCCAACCAGTCACTTCATACAGTGCCTAGTTTTCTTCACGTTATGTACAGTAGTTTCCATTCCATAATTTAGATGGTCCATCTCTTCTTAAGAATGCTTTTCTGTAGCTCATTCCATAGTACTTTAGTCTCCAGGCAAGGGGTGGCCGCTATCATATAATTCTTACTACGTAGTTAAAAATTTACCTGTTAGAAATTCTAAGGATACTATTATTCATTATACTGTTTGTAGTGCTTGTGACCAGGATCAAAAGGTATGATAGTTAAATATTTACCTTGATTACTTGATTTCGGCTAAATTTTGTGTTCAAGTAGTTATCTACAAACATATTATAGGTATGGTTCTACATACTATCACTTGGAATATGCTAACAATTGGAGAAGAGTCACCCTACCAATTAGGAATATCACTGGTAGTGCAGTCAGGTTGAGATGGAGACAAGTGTACACTGAACCTGGAGTGGTTGGTGACTGGGCTTTAGATAATATTGTGATTGGAAATAAATCACTTCACTGTCCTCAACTCTGTAATGGTCGTGGACAATGTACCCTTGATGGTGTTTGTGTTTGTGATGAAGGATTTAGTGGTGCAAACTGTGGAACAATAGATGTTAACTTTCCTAACGATATTCAGGTACATAATATGTGGTGGTTGTATTTACTCTGACATGTTATGCTTGCATTAATCAGGAAACGTTTGAAGGACAACCTGATCCTAATTTGTGGCCAGTTATAGTTGGAGGTGGAATTGGTACAGAATGTGGAACACTCTCTTCAGGACTTTCCCTTGTCATGAACAATCCTGGTCGTCGATATGTGACCACTGGCTACTTAAATTTGACCAACACTAGCTGTGTACAATTTACACTACAGATTGGTTCTTCAGAAAACCTTACTCTATGTCAAACTAATAATAGTCTTCAAGCAAATGTTGTGTTTGGTTATACTCTCAATGGTGGAATATCTTGGACAGCTCTTGAATCATTTCAGTGAGTGTTTGTGTTCACTATTAATTGTATTATGATATTATTTTCTACAGTCCTTACAATCATACCAGTCCCCGGCAAGTCATAATTCCACTGCCTACTGATGCTCAAAGTTATGCTGTACGCTTGGGCTGGTGGCAGCTAGCAGAAACACAAATTGGAGCTTTTGCAATAGATAATATTCTCATTGGTGTTTCAAGTTATAATCACGGATCAATATACAGTGAAACGTACGTGGCTAACGTGTTGTATTTTACATATACTACTTGCTGTCAATTATATAGCTTTGAATCTATTGACACTAGAAATTTCTGGTGGTCAATATCTCCTGGTGGTGTTGTGTCTAGTTCTTGTGGCTCATCAAATGCTCTAGTGTTTGGAGCTGGCTTGATGGACAGAGTAGCAGTAACCAGACCTCTTGCTATACCCACTACGCATACTACTCCAGTTGTGTTACGTGAAGGATTTGATGTCATTACTGATAATACAAGATTAGTTAATGAAGGGTATGTTAAATAATACATACTTCTCTGCTGTATTGCACAAAACTTTTCTGTTGCAGATGGAGTTTTACTGGTCAAATTTCATCGTTGTGTGGTTTTTTGCTCAGCAACAAAACTGCTCTGACATTTGTAACAGCAGATGTTAGAGAAGTGATCACTAAACCTGTTGATACTACTTATGCCAGCCATGTCAGTTTCTACCTCCTTTTTGGTTAGTGTACATGCACTGTTTAGAAAATGTGCCATACAGTAACTAGAGATCAATGGTGGAAGAAATTGTAGTGTTTATGGTGCCAAGCTTTATTGATTAATTCAGCAGTGAGGTATTCCTGAAAGCTCTTTCTGAAGCTCAAGATTTTTTTATTATAATGCAGTAGCTAGAGTGGTTGCGATTTTTTTGACAGTAACTCATCTTATGTAAACAAACACCTTTTAATAAATATGTGGCAATTTTAAGACTCCAACACTCTGCAAACTGCCGAAACACAGCAAGAAAATAATTTCCAAATATTTCAAACCTTGATGAAATTATTTTTGATATCCATAACATTTGCTGTACAAATTTACATTTTAATGTGTAAGCATTAACTCATCTACAGTACAAAGCCATGCTTAATTTTATACTTTTGTACCTTCAGGTGGCCAAACCTGTGATAGAATACGTGATGAAACTAGAGGAATACAATTATCTTACTTGAATGATGACTCTAATGGCTGGGTACAGATTACATACCTTTCTGATACTCTATTTTATGCAGTGAGTTTTCATCATGACCACAAAATATCATTAAAGATTTCTTCTTACTTTGAACTACCTTTTTCTTGACAGAATGCTCGAGAAGTTATTGAAATGCTACCAGCAGCTGCTAGAAGACCAAATACCAGACTACGATGGAGACAACCAAACCACAGCTTTATGTTACTAAGAGATGTTTGGTCCATTGATGAAATAGTGATATATGGAAGACCACTGAATTACAACTTACAGTTCAGATATACAACTGGTTGCAATACTGATATACATACTGAGTGAGTGGAACTACTGAATGATCGTGGCTTTTCACAAATTATTTAAATGGTATCTTACAGAATACAGGTTGAGTATTTGTCAAGCTCAACTAACTGTGCATGGAAACCAATCCATCAATTTAAACCTCCAACATCTTGTGATGACCTGTCCACAGAATACTTACAACCACTGCAGCTTACAGAAAGGTATACATATGCCTCAATACATTTAACTAGTATAATAATGGAACTAATACACAGCACATGGACTAGCGTAACACTGCCACTACCACCTGAAGCATTTACTGCAGACACACAGTTTAGATGGAGTGGTCAAGAAAATTGTCAGAACTGTGAATTTTCTTTGGATGATGGTAAGACCTAAGGAATCTGTTAAACTGCCTATATGTGTGATTGCTTTGTCTGTGTAGTACACATCAGACCAGGCTGTCCAAACAACTGCAATAATCATGGAACATGCATTAATGGAGTATGCAGGTAACTTACTTTATCCATGCAAGTACACTTTTAAAAAAGGAAACAGTGTGTTAGTAGGGATTCTATTGCAATAAGAGACTATTAGCTCCTTTTGAACATGAAAATACTAGCATAAATATCCAAATAATAACAAATATTTGTTCTAAATTAATAGGTAGCTAGTTATGTATGTATGCTATCAAAATATTATTGTACCTGCAGCTGCAGTTTTGGATCATTCGGTCCAGCATGTTTGACAGGATCTACTATAAAACAGTTAAGGGAAGATTTCAGTACATATCCATTAAATTCATCATTATGGAGTTCTGTTAAGGGAAATATTGTGAACTTGACTGATTCACATTGTGGAAGATTGACAGGTTAGCCAAGGCAACACAAATGACACTCTATAATAGCCTTTATATTTTCAGGACCATACTCAATGTCATTTAGTGGATCAGGTGTCAGAGAACTGGTCACTGTTGACATCAATACTGTAAATGCTTATTTCATAGAGTTTGTGATTAGGATAGGTGGTAGTGACACTATGTGCAACACACCAAGTGATCCATCTGAGAGTGTGATCCTACAGTATTCTATTGATGGAGGTGCCTCGTGGGATAATTCGGCTATCTTGTGTTACAGCCAGTATCGTACTGCTACACATGTAACTTATGAGCTAACACCACAATCCCAAACCAGATCAACAAGATTCCGATGGTGGCAACCATCACATGATGGACTAAACCTTGATGAGTGGGCTATAACTGATATATTCATTGGTGGAAATCTTGCACAGAACAACATCTTTGAGAGCTTTGATCCAGACAATGACAACAATTGGCTATTCTATTCAGGAGCTAATGTCATTGAACACTGCAGTTCTGAAGGGAATGCTTTGGTGTTCTCAAGAGATGGATTTGTTTCCACAAGAGACTTTTATGTAACTAGTAATCATGTGATCCAGTTTGACCTAAACCTGTTAGCATGTGATTGTGGTTCACCACTACAAAACTTTTCCCATATACAATTGGAATATTCAGTTGACAGAGGAAATAATTGGAGGTTGCTGTCTGCTGATGCTGTGTTCTCTCCCTCAATTCACCAACAATGGAATGATATTGTAGTACCGATTCCTGAAACTGTTGCTAATCAAACGCTCAGGTTACGATGGGTACAACCAAATGTTGGTTACTCGTGTTGGGCTATTGATAATGTATACATAAACATTAGTTCTTTTTGTTTGGACTGCATGGCTCCTCTTACTGACTTATTTGATGACTTTGCAAGTTCTTTAACAACAGATATGCAATGGCAAATGCCACTTGAATTTGGCAGCATTGTAACTAATGTTTGTGGAAGGTCTAACAGAGTGCTGCAGTTCTCTACAGTTGGTCGCCAAAGTTATGCCATAACTAAACCACTTGTATTAAGTGGCACAACATTAGTACAATTTGACTTGGTCATTAACTGTAATGGTGCTAATGTTGGCCCACAAAACACCAGAGTAGAATATTCTACTGATGGTTCCAGTTGGAATCTGGTACAAGAAGAATGTCTAATTCCAAATGATTGTGAAGATTATACCTTTGGTAGCATATATCATTCTGATATATACTCCACTTGGAGAAGAGTACTGTTACTTCTTCCCAATAACTTAAAGTAAGCTGTATGATTGAATGTTTTTGTTTAACTGTTAACTTTACACAGTGATTATCCAGTTGAATTAAGATTCATATCAGACAGTGATGACTCCTTTGACTGGGCTATAGACAATGTCTACATCGGCAGTGGCTGCAGTTTAGAATGTGTACAACATGGTAGCTGCATAAATGGTACTTGCAGGTATGTGTACATTAAATCCCTCCATACATTTTTACTACTGCATGTCATTACTCTATAGATGTGATGATGGTTTCTCTGGTTCTCAGTGTCAACTGACTGTATCAGTTCCTAGCTTCAAAGAAGATTTTGAATCCACTCTACAGGCCAACCGTTGGCCTGTTACATCTGGAGGGTTGATTGCTGCAGCAAGTGTTGCATCTGGAAATGCTCTTGTATTCAGTAAAGTAAGCTTGCTGAATATTGTTGAATAATTTATAATGTTTATTTTTAGACTGGTATTCGTTACATTGAGAGCAATGACATGGATTTATCTAATGCAACCTTCCTACAACTAGCTATACAATTAAATGTAACAGTTACAGTTGATAAAGCTATATTCATTCAGTACTCCACTAATGGTGGTACTATCTGGAATATCTTGAGGACTTTATATTACAGTAGTGCAAAGCGGAATGTTGATAATCCTCCAGTACAATATGTTTATGATGTACCGAGTGACATGCAGACTCAGTCTACAAGGATTCGTATATGGCAACCAGGAAATCAAATAGAAAATGACGCCATTTGGAGAATAGATGATTTCTATATTGGAGGAGATAGAGTGGCACCACTTAATGTTGACAATGACTTTACATCATCACTTCCTCCTGAAATGTGGCCATCTTATGCTGGTGGAGTAACTGGAGCATCTTATTGTGGACGTAATGGTGTAATATTGTTTAGTAATTCTTCAAGTGGACTTCATCACATCACAACCACTTTCCTTGATCTTGCTAGTGGTGACAATTTGATACAGTTTGAGGTACTATGTTGATTTATACATGGTAATGTATAATTATAATTTTTAATGGAGACTGTAAGGTGATCAAAACTGAGATGAACGTTCTAGTAACTGTCCATTTCATAATTACCTTTTGGTTTAGCAAAGTACTAACAATTTGAATTTGTAAGTAACCCTGTCATAAATATAACACACATGGTATATATGCACAAGTTTAAATTGTAGTGAAACAAATCTTAATATTTTCCATTCCTATATAGATCAATGTTGGATGTGGTTACAACACAGCAACAGCAGGTGGTGTTAGTTTAGAGTTTTATTATTTGGATTCTGATGAGCCATGGACACCAGTAATTAGCCCATGTAATACAAATGGCCAATGTACTAATGATCATGAGGAGACCATCTACTACTCTATCAACTATGGAGGATGGACCAGAGTTACTGTAGTCATTAGTGAAGATGATTCAACAAGGTTGTACATGAAGTGTTGTCCATACAGTACATTAGGTATTAGTTACAACATTGCTGTGAGTGATATATGAAAAATAGAGCATATAAAAGAGTGGGCAAGAGACAAATATAACACAAGGTGAGCTATATTTTTGTCTTGGCACCACTCTTTTGTGCTACATTTATCATATAGCACAAGTAAGACAGTGCTATAGGTGATTTAAAGTACTTCCAACTTCAACAAAAACCATGTGTGAAATTTACCTAGTAGCATTGATTTCATCCAGGATAATGACTGGATATGCCTTAGAGATCCTTGGTGACTTTCTCCTGACGTATGTTTGGTTGCCCACAAGCAATTCTATAACTATCACCATATATTATTGTGATCATGCACATATAGCGTTGTGGTCACATAGGCCATTCTGTGTGTTATAGTTAAAGTACCACCACACACGTGTGTATGGAAATACAGCACAAGGGTGTGTGTCGAGAAGCTAATACAGCATGAGATGAACTGAGTTCTGTATTTGCCTCGAGACACCCCCAAGTACTGTATTTTTCATACATTCAAACATAGGTGGTGCTTTAAGTGTTATATTGTACTTCCTGGTCATTTGGCTTGAAGTGATTTTCTCTAGTACTCATGCAATGTTTGGTGATCAGGATATCAGTAAGTGTTTATATAATCTTTTCTAATTGTAGAATGAACTAATAGGATTAATTTGGCTATTTTAGTGATTTACAATGTCACGCACATGATTGATCATGCTGTCTTAGTGGAGTCATGTTTAAAAGCTTTGTGATCAGACGATCAGTAAGTGTAATATACTATCTATCTCTAGGTGTAAAACGAACTGGTAGGGTTAGTTTGACTGGTTTTAGCAATTTACAGTGTCACGCACATGCTGTCCCAGCGGGGTTGTTTTCGTATATTCCTTAAATAAATTCTCCACATAACTGTACTGTATTTGCCCAATTAGCTGCATAACTGTTCTGTATGACTAATACAGTACACTTATGCAGCTAATTAGTACTGTACGGACAATACAGTACACGGAATTGCTTTGATCCTCTGACGCAAAGTACAATATGGCAAAATATAGCACTGTTTTTCACTTTAATCTTTCACTTTTAACTGGAGTTTTGTAAGATATTGCTTTGTTTTTTTTTTGCACAGAATAAAGAGTTTCCGCTGGAATCAAGGATATTACACAACTGATGACTCTGCTTATCCATCATGGGCCCTCTCCAGTGTCTTCATTGGATTACCAAATAATTGTCCAAGCTTTTGTTTTGGAAATGGAGTGTGCACTACTGCTGGGTGTGAATGTGATCAAGGGTATTCCCCACCAATGTGTCTACCAACAGCTAACAGGCCCACCTCTCTTACTGATGATTTCAGTAATACTCAAATTGATATGACTAAATGGTCTGAAGTGTTTGGAGGTAGTGTTGGTGCTCTGTGTAGTCTACCAAACAATGGCAACAGTTTGTACTTCAACCAGCCAGGAATAAGGAAAGCAGTTACAGTTGATCTTGATATGACCACAGCAATGTCAGTGCTTTGTATAATTTGTGTAATATATTATTTGTGTATATATCCTTTCAGAACTCTTTCATTCCAAATCAATGTTGGTATCAGTTCCATTACTGGTTGTACAGTGCCACAAAACTTCAATGAAGCAATTCTCCTACAATATTCTACTAATGGTGGTATTACATGGACAACTCTACTCACAATAGCACACAATGATAACAGTGGTGAGACAAAGATGGTGGCAATACCAGATGCAGCAAAGACAATTTACACAAGATTCCGATGGTGGCAGCATTTTAACCTTGGAGTGAACTTGGCACAGTGGTCCCTTGATAATGTCAACATCAATTTTATATCAATAACTCCTTTGAATGGGTTCTTTGAAAACTTCGAATCTGATGAGGCTATCATATCAAGCTATGATAGTGTTGTTGATTTCTATTGTAGATCAAATGGTAAAAGCTTAGTCTTAGAGTAAGTGTTACTGTGTTTCTGTAAAACCAGTTCCTCTGGTTTATTCTTTTTGTCTCTCTAGCGGAGTGGAAGGCACATTTGCAGTAACTGACTATGTTGATTTCTCTAACACACTGACACTTGAGTTCAAAATGGCTACTCGATGTGATGATGATGATGTTGATATTGAAGGATCTCTTGTCATTGTGGAAGTGTCAAACGACAATGGTGTGACTTGGAAACAGGTGTACAGCGTATGCAAACAATGAATGCACTTACTTTTTTATGTTACAGGCTGTTACACTGTGTAGTACTACTGAAGATCTTTCTTGTTTAAACACTCGTTTCTTCATGCCTTCTGTCTGGGGCTGGGAGAACAGGGCAGGCTGGTTTAAGTATGCTGTCTCTCTGGCACAGCTACCACACAACAATGGTATAGGAAGATTGCGATGGAGAAAACTAAATAATAAAACTGTCTCAATTGATGAAATTTATATTGGAAGAGATTGTCCAAATCGTTGCAGTCTTCATGGAGATTGCAGGGTATGGTCTAGTATGTACTGTAGAACCCTGTATGGCAAACACCAACAGTAAAGTTTTTGCATACATAGCTAAACAAAATCAAGGATAAGGTTATAATATGATAGAATAGTCTGGTTGTTGCATCATGAGTACTAAACAGTATCAACAAGAGTACTGAACAGCGTATCAGTCTGTGAGAACAACACTGTTATGCTTTTAGTGGCCCTAAATGTAGATTACACTATTAACAATGTTTACTGTAACCCGTACAATTATTTTTCAGATACCAATGCTATATTTACTAGTCTTGGATATCAGTAGCAAAAGGTTATAACACTTGCTAATCTTAACCCCACATATGTTGACATAACCAAATGGTGTGACAGTGTTATTCATGAATTTTAAAAATAAATATTACTTTATTAGGCAGAGCAACGTTAGTTCCTTGACGCCCTTTTCTGTCCACATTGTTTAAAAGTTTATATGGTTATTTTTACCTCATGGATTTGCTAATCTATGCAAATTTTAATAATGGATCCATTTTAACCTTTTGCTCAAGGTTTCATACATAGTAGTACCTCCCTGTATCATTGTGAAAGAAAATGTTTGAAATGAGAATAACCTTTCTTGGTCTTAAATGGCAAATAAATGTATAATGACATTTTAGTGTCATGTATAAGGATGCTTTGTTGCTTTTTGCTTACCATGTATGGAATACTGTCAATAAGATCAATGTATTATATTTAAAGCAGTTTCAGTATTGATTGTGCGATACTGCTGGACACAATGAAGTTGCAAACCATGCACTAGAAGCAATACTCTAATAGAGCAGTCAAAGACAGTCGGTTATTCTAATAAAATAGTCACACTCTTTTAAATTAATTTACAATGTTGATGATATAAAACTATGCCATGATAATCAAGAATAGCATGATATTTTTCTATGATGTACAGTGATACTACGTAACTCATACAATGTCATGTACAGTATATGGAACATAAATTTTATTATGTTGTTGTATAAAATTTCATTTCTTTCGTAAATCGTATTTGTGGATTGATTCTATGGTTGTTTTGTCCATCTGCTAGGTTGGAGCTTGCACTTGTGAAAGTGAATATGAAGGAAGAGATTGTGCTACTACTGTTCAAAGCAAAGATGATATGGCTCTTTTAAGTGATAATTTTGATTCCAATGCTGTTGATGACAGATCATGGATGCAGGTGACTGGTGGTATCATAAAAAATACATGTCCATCACAACCACACAGTAAGTGTTTTAATAACACTTCATAATATGATCTTTGAGACTGTTGTTAACAGGAGGAATTTCTTTGCACTTTAATGGTGATGGTGTACGGTCAGCCATCACTAAACCATTTGATGCCAGGAATGTTGAGGAGTTCAACTTTGTATTTTACTATGGTGATAACTGTGCTGTAGAAGGACATGGTAGTGAAGTCAGAGTTGCTGTGTCAAATGACTTTGGTATTTCGTGGAATATCATTAAAATACTTGGTAAGCTTGCATACTTCATCTTTATAGAAAGGAAATATATTACCAACAACATTACGAACATAGGAACTTTACATGTTGGTCTTTAAAAAAACCTTTCACAAATGTATGCTAAGCATGAGGCCGTATCATGTTACGCTAAAAAAAATTCTTTTGAGTACTGCCCAAAAATCACCTGTTATTTTTAAAGAAATTTCTATTATTCCCAAAATTATGCCATGATCTATGGCCAATGATGTTAGTTTGTTGCTGTATTAGATGATGAGTCAGCTTGTAATAGTTTTTGTTCTTTTGTGACTGTTTTATGACTGCTCTATTAGAGTATCTCAATCTTCTTTTAACAGTATCAGCATAATCACTTCATCCCTAATACATGCATTCTGAAATAGGTCTAGCTTTGTAATTGAATCCTGGATGTATAATTGTCAGTTTTGTATAATAATAAGTTTCATGTACATGTTTATGCTTGAGCAGCTAATTATGCTTTGGAACAGACTAGTATGCTTTTGAGCTCTGCTCTAAAATCAAGCCTATTATGCTCAACATTATACTTTCAAAATCAAGATTATGCTGAGATCTGATTGTTTCATTAGAGTATAATCAATATTACCGACTGCTGTATTATTAGAGTAAGTTACTTCATATGAAAGCATGTAATGTTATTATTTTTACATATTATATTCACACCTCACAGAAATAAGATTGAGAAAGAAAATATACTTTTAATAAAATGCAGTAATAATGCGTAGTATATTCAAGCTTTGCTTCCATTTTGGCATGCACATTGTGCATTTTACTTAATAATATTGAAAATCGTCCTATTGTGCTAGCATCCTTAATAATCATTTATAATAATTTATGTATGATTATACTCATTGATTGAGTTTTTGCATTAAATAATATAATGATAATATTCATAACGACTGATGATTATGCTAGCCTAACATAATTGGCACAAACCTAGTATATACTTATTCATGCACATACCTTTCAGGAACACACACTGCTCAGGGAATCATCACTGTGTTGGTTGAAAGGATTTTTAGGATACAAGGTGCAATGATAGGATGGTTTCAGTTTCAGCATGGAGATGGGGATACAGATTCATGGACAATAGATAATGTGAACATCACTCTTTCATTAGAAATTAGTAAAACCACATCACAGAGTACTGGCAACTCGTCATCTTGGATAATTGGTCTACTTGCTGCAATAATGGTGATAGCTCTTGTGATCATTGTTGTTCTTGTTGTCATGGTGGTGAGGAAGTACTCAAGCAAGACAAAAAAGCTAAAACTAAATGTTATCCCTACAAAGCCATCATCTCAAAATGTGATTGAAAATCAGCTGTATGATGTACCATTCAACCTATCAAGTGTATCAGAGAAAGAAGAGATAGAGGAGTGTACCTCTTTTTAACTTGATTGCTCAGCATTATTTTTGCATAATACTGAAAAAAATTATATTGTAATTAAGTTTCTGACATTAAATTTTTTTACTGTGTTGCTGTTGCATTTTAAGATAATATCACTTTACATGCTTATATCTATCACTGAAAAATGAGGGATATAAGATGGTATTTCCAGTGGCTTATTGAATACAAAAAAGCTTGATATAACTTGTTGCTTATATAGCTATGCATTATAATAAATGTACTATTTTTAGCATAAACATTTTATAGAGTTTTGAATCTTGATTCATTAAAAATATAATATTGAAAGTCTCTCTGGCTGGGGGCTGTGCCCCCAGACCCCTGCTTCTGGTAACTCAATTGGAACCCCCCTTCAAGGCTACGCCCCTGAAAAGTATGTAGTAAAGATATTTGGACTGCTTTGGCATAATGTAGACATTTACCTATTATTATTGCAGTACTACACAGACTCTGGCAGATAATAATTCAAGTACAGAAACATACAATGTATCTAAATATCTTCATGTTATTACAAAATAACCGTAATGAATAATAATGCAATCTTTAGCAAAGCTAAAATGTTAAGACCATCATTTATTAATAACTCAACCCGAGAAATGGCGTCAAAATAGTATACCAGCATAATAATAGGCTAGAGTGCTAAGTGCTTATGCCAGCATATAAATGCTAGCATAATTATAATTAGGTGAAGCATAATTCCATGAAAATAGATAAACCCTCACTTAAAGTAGATAGATACTCTCTAATAGAACAGTCACTTTGTAGTGAAATACTCTAATAGAGCATTAACAGGTAAATGTTCCAAGATTATTGTAAGAAATGTTGCTAACATAGGAGTGAGTATAAGCATAATGGGAACACTGAAGAGCATAATAAGTGAAACTTTAGGGAAATTACTGAAAGCACATTGGGCAAAATTTTGAGCCTATTTGACTTAGGCCTAAATAAAACTTTAGTACACATTTGTATCACTACAACTGTACGATACTGTATCTTTTTCCTATATAATATATGCTGAATGGCTTAGTATAATTATCACTGTGAAAAAGGTGGGATATAATATGGTATTTCCAGTGGCTTATTGAATACAAATAAGTCTTGATATAAACCCTGTATTATACTCATGTTATACTTTAGTATAATGCATACTATACTATTACATATATGGTTTCAGTTTATTTACCACAATACCTAAAATAGCTTATATCAAATATAATTCCCACGTTATACCATCACATATATGGTTTCAGTATGTTTAACACATTAACTAAAGCCTTACATGTGATTGTTAGTATACTACAGGTTATATCAAGCTTTTTTGTATTCAATAAGCCACTGGATATACCATCTTATATCCCTCTTTTTTCATAGTGTATGTTCAATAAGTTAATATAATTTATAAGAAAATTTTCATCACTATGATATTTAGCTATACAATGTTATTTCCTTCCTATTATGTTTGCATAATTAAAGGGTTTTAATAAAAGTATCTAATAGAACAGTCAGAATGTTTCAAAGTGCTCTAATAGAACATCAATTGAATACTTCAAGGACATGTTATAATTCTATGAGCACTGGAGCATAATTAATTTCACAAGATGGAACAAGAGCTTGAGGCAGCTGTAGTTACACAGCTTCTATTATTATACTGGTCCACGGATGATTGGCAGTGTTGCAATGTAAGAATGTGATGGATCAATAATAGTGGGGAGACAAATTTTTTTGCTTTTAAATTACACTTCTCAACACAAAGCACCATAACTTTTACATACTAATTCCTTTCCTCGTGAAGTTTTAGCACCAGTTCTTTATAATAATACACTCACTGCTGATATCAATGACATCATTATAAAGCTATATAGAATAATTTAATTAGATATTAATTGAATAATAAATTAATACATGTAATTTTCACCATAATAGCTACACACTTTTATTAATTCTGGTATTTTGTTGAATATCTAAGCCATTTAGGTGTTGCAAACAGGAATTAAAGCTGAAGAGTGTAAGAATCTATATACTGTAGTCAGCTTACTGTTACTGATATCTAATCCAAAACAGCCAAGCTGTAAAAAAAGTGTGCGGCCCTCAGTAAGGCTATGGTGAAAAAAGATGTGAAATCCAAGGTGGCGGCCAAGAAATGGCTGTGATGGTAGGTTAATGGTAAAAATTTTAATAATGACAATTCAGGTAAATTTTGTGAAGCGGCACAAAAATTCACCTGAATTGTCGTTATTAAAATTTTTACCATTAACCTACCATCACAGCCATTTCTTGGCTGCCACCTTGGATTTCACATCTTTTTTCACCATAGCCTTTCTGAGGGCCGCACACTTTTTTTACAGCTTGGCTGTTTTGGATTAGATTTCATTTCTTTTTGTATTTGTATACCCCAAAGCCGGCCTATGGCCAGCTTTGGGACTTTTTTAACCTATGTTTTTTTTCTTTACTACAGGAAGAAGTAAAGATGAAGTAGATATACTTTAAATATTTTATCAGTAAATGTACAAATTATATATATAATACATATGTGACCGGATTTGCAAAAAGGGGCCTTCCACACACATCCAATTTGCCAACTTTGACAATTGATAACTTCAGATTGGAAAGAGCTATTGCCTTGAAATTTGGGCAGTGGTGATTTCTTACTCTCCACATGATGGTTTCTTTGTAGCTGAACTCTCTACAAGGCAATTTCTTCTAGCTGATCTCTCTACAGGGAGATTTGTTTGTAGCTGAACTATCTACAAGGTAACTTCTTCTAGCTGATCTCTCTACAGGGTGATTTGTTCGTAGCTGAATTCTGTACAGGCGATGTGTTTGCAGCTGAGCTCTTTACAAAATGGTTTCTTTGTAGCTGAACTCTCTACAAAGTAACTTCTTCTAACTGATCTTTCTACAGCGTGATTTGTTTGTAGCTGAACTATCTACAAGGTAATTTCTTCTAGCTGATCTCTCTACAGGGTGATTTGTTTGTAGCTGAATTCTGTACAGATGATTTGTTTGCAGCTGAGCTCTTTACAAAATGGTTTCTTTGTAGCTGAACTCTCTAAAAGGTAACTTCTTCTAACTGATCTTTCTACAGGGTGATTTGTTTGTAGCTGAACTATCTACAAGGTAATATCTTCTAGCTGATCTCTCTACAGGGTGATTTGTTTGTAGCTGAATTCTGTACAGGTGATTTATTTGCAGCTGAGCTCTTTACAGAATGGTTTCTTTGTAGCTGAACTCTCTACAAGGTAATTTCTTCTAGCTGATCTCTCTACAGGGAGATTTGTTTGTAGCTGAATTCTGTACAGGTGATTTGTTTGCAGCTGAGCTCTTTACAAAATGGTTTCTTTGTAGCTGAACTCTCTAAAAGGTAACTTCTTCTAACTGATCTTTCTACAGGGTGATTTGTTTGTAGCTGAACTATCTACAAGGTAATATCTCTAGCTGATCTCTCTACAGGGTGATTTGTTTGTAGCTGAATTCTGTACAGGTGATTTGTTTGCAGCTGAGCTCTTTACAAAATGGTTTCTTTGTAGCTAAACTCTCTACAAAGTAACTTCTTCTAACTGATCTTTCTACAGGGTGATTTGTTTGTAGCTGAACTATCTACAAGGTAATTTCTTCTAGCTGATCTCTCTACAGGGTGATTTGTTTGTAGCTGAATTCTGTACAGGTGATTTGTTTGCAGCTGAGCTCTTTACAAAATGGTTTCTTTGTAGCTAAACTCTCTACAAAGTAACTTCTTCTAACTGATCTTTCTACAGGGTGATTTGTTTGTAGCTGAACTATCTACAAGGTAATTTCTTCTAGCTGATCTCTCTACAGGGTGATTTGTTTGTAGCTGAATTCTGTACAGGTGATTTGTTTGCAGCTGAGCTCTTTACAAAATGGTTTCTTTGTAGCTGAACTCTCTAAAAGGTAACTTCTTCTAACTGATCTTTCTACAGCGTGATTTGTTTGTAGCTGAACTATCTACAAGGTAATATCTTCTAGCTGATCTCTCTACAGGGTGATTTGTTTGTAGCTGAATTCTGTACAAGTGATTTATTTGCAGCTGAGCTCTTTACAGAATGGTTTCTTTGTAGCTGAACTCTCTACAAGGTAATTTCTTCTAGCTGATCTCTCTACAGGGAGATTTGTTTGTAGCTGAACTATCTACAAGGTAATTTCTTCTAGCTGATTTCTCTACAGGGTGATTTATTTGTAGCTGAATTCTGTACAGGTGATTTGTTTGCAGCTGAGCTCTTTACAAAATGGTTTCTTTGTAGCTAAACTCTCTACAAAGTAACTTCTTCTAACTGATCTCTCTACAGGGTGATTTGTTTGTAGCTGAATTCTGTACAGGTGATTTGTTTGCAGCTGAGCTCTTTACAAAATGGTTTCTTTGTAGCTGAACTCTCTAAAAGGTAACTTCTTCTAACTGATCTTTCTACAGGGTGATTTGTTTATAGCTGAACTATCTACAAGGTAATATCTTCTAGCTGATCTCTCTACAGGGTGATTTGTTTGTAGCTGAATTCTGTACAGGTGATTTGTTTGTAGCTGAGCTCTTTACAGAATGGGTTCTTTGTAGCTGAACTCTCTACAAGGTAATTTCTTCTAGCTGATCTCTCTACAGGGAGATTTGTTTGTAGCTGAACTATCTACAAGGTAATTTCTTCTAGCTGATCTCTCTACAGGGTGATTTGTTTGTAGCTGAATTCTGTACAGGTGATTTGTTTGCAGCTGAGCTCTTTACAGAATGGTTTCTTTGTAGCTGAACTCTCTACAAGGTAACTTTTCTAGCTGATGTCTCTACAAGGTGGCTAGTTTGTAGCTGAACTCTCTACATGGTGGTTTCTTTGTAACTGAACTTTCTACAAGTTGACTTCTTCTAGCTGATCTTTCAATAGGGTGATTTGTTTGTAACTTCACTCTCTACAAGGTAACTTCTTCTAGCTGATCTCTCTACAGGGAGATTTGTTTGTAACTGAACTCTCTACAGGTGATTTGTTTGAAGCTGAACTTTATAAATGATGGTTTCTTTGTAGCTGAACTCTCTACAAGTTAACTTCTTCTAGCTGATCTCTCTACAGGGTGATTTGTTTGTAGATGAATTCTGTACAGGTGATTTGTTTGCAGCTGAGCTCTTTACAGAATGGTTTCTTTGTAGCTGAACTCTCTGAAAGGTAACTTCTTCTAACTGATCTTTCTATAGGGCAATTTGTTTTTGGCAGAATTTTCTACAGGGTGATTTCTTTGCAGCTGAACTCTCTACATGGTGGTTTCTTTGTAGCTGAACTCTCTACAAGGTAACTTCTTCTAGCTGATCTCTCTACAGGGTGATTTGTTTGTAGCTGAACGATCTACAAGGTAACTTCTTCTAGCTGATCTCTCTACAGGGTGGTTTCTTTGTAGCTGAACTCTCTAAAAGGTAACTTCTTCTAACTGATCTTTCTACAGGAGAATTTGTTTGTGGCTGTATTTTCTAGAGGGTGATTTGTTTGCAGCTGAACTCTCTACATGGTGGTTTCTTTGTAGCTGAACTCTCTACAAGGTAACTTCTTCTAACTGATCTTTCTACAGGGCAATTTGTTCGTGGAAGAATTTTATACAGGGTGATTTCTTTGCAGCTGAACTCTCTACATGGTGGTTTCTTTGTAGCTGAACTCTCTACAAGGTAACTTCTTCTAGCTGATCTCTCTACATGGTGATTTGTTTGTAGCTGAATTCTGTATAGGTGATTTGTTTGCAGCTGAGCTCTTTAAATAATGGTTTCTTTGTAGCTGAACTCTCTCAAGGTAACTTCTTCTAGCTGATGTCTTTACAGGGTCACTAGTTTGTAGCTGAATTCTCTACATGGTGGTTTCTTTGTAACTGAACTCTCTACAAGGTAACTTTTTCTAGCTCATCTTTCTACAGGGTGATTTATTTGTAGCTGAATTCTTTACAGGTGATTTGTTTGCAGCTGAGCTCTTTAAAGAATGGTTTCTTTGTAGCTGAACTCTCTACAAGGTACCTTCTTATAGCTGATGTCTCTACAAGGTCACTAGTTTGTAGCTGAGCTCTCTACATGGTGGTTTTTTTTGTAACTGAACTCTCTACAAGGTGACCTCTTCTAGCTGATCTTTCTACAGTGTGATTTGTTTGAAACCGAACTCTCTACAAGGTAACTTCTTCTAGCTGATCTCTCTACAGGGAGATTTGTTTGTAGCTGAACTCTCTACATGATGGTTTCTTTGTAGCTGAACTCTCTACAAGGTAACTTCTTCTAGCTAATCTCTCTACAGGGAGATTTGTTTGTAGCTGAACTCTCTACATGATGGTTTCTTTGTAGCTGAACTCTTTGCAAGGTAACTTCTTCTATTGATCTCTCCACAGGGCGATTTGTTTGTAGCTGAACTCTCTACATGGTGGTTTCTTTGTAGCTGAACTCTACAAGGTGATTTTTTCTAGCTGAACTATCTCTTTCCATAGTTGCATGAACTCCCTACAAGGTAACTTCTTCTAGCTGATCTCTCTACAGGGTGACTTGTGTGTAGCTGATCTCTATACAGGTTTCTTATTTCTAGCTGATCTCTTGAATTCTCTTCAGGGTGACTGCTCTATTAGGATGACTGCTCTATTAGAGTATCTCGATCTCGCACTTGCCGCACCAAGTTGGATTTCGTATTATAACTCCGTGGCTTTAAGTCTGATTCTCCTACACCATTGATGAGCCTTTCTAGGATGATTACTCCATCTGTACAGCGATTTTCAAAGCATTACCCTAAGCGGTTTATCTGGTAGGCGTGGCAAGCAATCGTTTTTTTATTAGCTGATCTCGATTGCGTAATTGTTACACACTGTTGGTTTTTTCGTTGTATCTTCCTGGTTTTTAGCTCGATTTCTTTCAAACTACAAAAGGTTTGAGGTTCAATAGTTAACCTATTCACCCACCGATTTTCAGCTTCTTCCCATACGCGGTTTACCCTGTAGGCGTGACAACATATTGGTGTTATTTTTCGTGAATAATCGCTCATAACTCTTTGCCTGTTTATCGTATTCCAGCCAACGTTGGTACCGAGATGCGCCTTTATATCCCCCTTCTGTGTGCCAAATTTCAAGGCAATCGGATAACGCGTTCGCGTTTTATAGCAGTTTTTGTAAGTGTGCGACAAGAAAAAGAAAAATAAGAAGAAAAAAAACCGAAGAAACTGAGCCAAATTTTGAAGTTGCATATCTCGGGAACGCGTGAAGCGATTTCGCTCAAATTTGGAATGTGGAGTGCTGCAGTTGGAGGGAATATCCACAGCAAAAATCGTCTTGTTTCATCAAGGAAGCACAGAGCTACGGAAGTGCGAAAATTGCGTTTTCTTTCTTCCTGTCAATATACTCACGGGTGTTACGCGCCGGCTTCTTGGGCCGCACGACACACTACCGTGTGTCTTGATATTAGATCCTTATATATGCAATTTACATTTCTAAAGTTTAGAGGTTATTGGTTTAATAGAAACATGTATGATAAGATGGACATGAGGTAGAATTCACAACTAAGATTGACAGTAATTTTATTATTGCAAATAGAAGGCACACACTATTGATACAACAACCTATTAATATTTAATATTACAGAACTGGCCAGATGCAGCAAAATTGTGATACCAAAAAATAAGATGAACTAAACATTTGTTAGGTCATATGACATCAGCTGGTAGCCTGTCTGTGCTGGCTCTTTCACATTCATGAACAGTAATGTAATCACTATGTACAAGCTTACTGTAGCATGCATACTGTACACAAGCAGTATTCCTGTTTTGTAGTAAGTGTTAATGTCAGTGACTCAGTGCCCAAAGGAAACCTGTATAGATAGTCTCTAACAGTGAGAGTAATATAATAATATGCTACAACGAGCTCGAGGTGTACTAGATCTAAAAAGATTGTATTTGTGTATTCACAAATATGGATATTATTTTTAAATGCAACATGAACTTAAGCAAATTTTGTAGACTTTGTAATGAATAAACTGTGCCATTCTTTTTTGTAGAAATATCCAACTGTATGTTGGCTGTATATAGGAAGTTGACTGAAATTTACAGGTTTCCAACAGTACCCATATCAATATCAAACACCCTCAGTTAGGTACAGCTGTATTATCTGTATCATACAGTGATAGTTAAGCACAAACCTGTTTGTAGGCTTTGTGTCATGTACTAATAATATGTATAGGTAAATTCTACTGCATGTGCCTAAAATGGTCCTGTGTTTGTTGTCAGATACCATAATGCAGTCATTAGCAAACTTCAACAGAAGTCTAATGGAATGTGTGTGTACACATCAGACTATCACGTAAGGGCCTTAGGCTTGTATGAGTTTGTTATGCTAACTCAATTTAAGCAAAACAAACAGACAATAGCAAAGCACAATAGACACCAGTTTTAGAGTGTTTTAACACACATAATAAATAGTTGTCTCAAAACATGTACAAAACAGAAAACAAATGAATTGTTTCTAAACTGAAATTGCTACAGACATCTCTACCTATATAGTGGTCACTATTGACATCAATTCAAACCATTATACCAACACATTTGTGTATTGTACATCTACTACACAAGTGTACAATACATGTATGTTGTTGCCTATTATAGTGCAAAGATAATTACAATACAAGGGATCAGAAATTCAATGATAAAAACAAGTAAATAGTCTTCTTCAAAAAAATTAACAATCAGACTTCATTGAGACATCTACATTCTCACAATCAATCCTGTGTAAAGGACATCTGTCTAGGTCACAAATCAACAGTAGTAGTAGCTTGTAAACCCCTTGACTGAGGGCACCTCCTTACAAGGAAAAATAAGTTTCCTAATGGGGTCTGTCTTAGAGGAGTTTCACTGTATCAGATGCTGGGGAGAAATTTCACTCTATCATTACTTTGCAGGGTACACTGTAATTTTAGAGATAGATCGATGACCAGATTTGCGAAAAGCAGTCTTTCACACACATCCAACTTGGAAGACCATAACTTAGTTTTCAAGATACACACAAGCCTGACATTTTCTCAATGCATTAAGTTATGTTGGTGCTCACTGCTAAGAGAATTTCAAGGCAATAGCCCTTTTTAATCAGACGTTATGAATCTTCAAAGTTGGTAAATTGGCTGTGTGGAAAACCCCTTTTTGCGAATCCAGTCATGTAGTCTATATTCTCTAAGACTGGTTAGTAAAATCCATTATGTATGTACTACCTAGCTATAGGAAAATTTCACAAGTTGTTAGCTATTTTCATTATTGTTCTTGTCTGCTTTCTCAGCTCTAACTGTATGAGTTTGAGGTGATGTAGTAAGGTGGTCTATATAGTCTTGGAATCATGTGGCACTAAAATTCAGTGAGGCAGAATGAAGTGATCACAACTCTCAAAATGAATATTTAGCAGCTTCTCTGTCATGTGCAGACATCTAGAAGATTGCCTTTCCTATTATATTCCCTAGTGGGATAGCATTCACAGAATATTTAAATATTTTCCATGCTTTACCTTCATCCTCACGTACATGATACTAGAAATTGACTGATTTGATGAGTAGCTAGCACTGCATGGAGACATATTGGAAGGTAAGAAAGTCTTGCAGTTTAAGTAGATTCCTTAGTGGCGGTGTAGTGATTGCATCACCCATTATTCATTTTAACTCCATCATTATGGTTGCTTGCTTATTGTGTATAGTTGTATCATGCAAACACATACCAGTAATAACTTGGCAAGCTATACACCTATACCTATAGCCAATCATAACAGTTAATCATGGCAGCTTACATGTAGCTAGAATAGTGTGGTTGCTATAGATTGGTACATGCAGAAACAAAATTAATAGTAATTAGGTCTGCATGTGGCTGTAGCTATTGAAGGCAGTGACTAAAGTAGTTTTGCATCATAGTGCAATGAAATCTTTATGTATAGTGACAGGAGATAATCTGCGGATCTGGCCTTACAGTGAAAATCGGCTCTATTATCTAACCATCTACGGTAATTTAGTGTAACAATATTGACTCTTTTTCAGCAGAACTGCAAACACTGTAGCTATGGAACTCGATAACCGTAATTTTTGTAACTACATAGCTAAATTCATTTTTCTTTTTTAAATGAGCATATCATCTGTGTTGTCTGCTCAGTAACAATAATAATAACTATGACTGTATATGGTTTTTCAAGGTGAAATATTTCAAATCACCAATTCTGTATGAACTGAATGCTATAGCTGTATAGGTTTTGACTGAGAAGTTTGATGAGATTGCATTTGGCTATACTTAATAGCAATAATTATAATATAGCTACTTTTGTTTTTTCTACTGGTCTTCACTTTCATCTCTTGTCAGCTAACCTGCAACCAGCGGCAGTGGCGGATCTAGAAATTTTCAGAGGGGGTTTCAGCTGAAACCATTGCAACCCCCCTGTATCCGCCACTGGCAACTGTTTAGCTCTCAGTAAGGCAGCCATTCACACAGCAGGATTAAATGCCAAGATGAGCACATACAATCATAAAGCAAATTGAGTACTCGGCATGCACCTTTATTAGTCTACTCTTCCTAGTCATAGCTTGCTAATAGCTATGTTTCCTTGGTAGTGGGGGATTTCATACTGCTGGCGCTTAACAAAACCAAATGCCATTAAGGCGCTCTCGAAAGGAGGCGCTATAGTCGGGACGCAAATCAGCAAAGGATTCCGAGAACGAGTAAAAGTTCGTGATTTAACAAAGGTGAATCGTAAACCAGTGTCTTGAAAGCATCGTGATGTAAGATTAGTAAGCAGTCAGTAGCAGTTAGGAGTGTTGCTAAATTTAAATTAATTCAAGACATACCGCTAGCCCAAATAAATTATTTCGATGGGGAAATTTTTCTCGCTGATTTCGCGGTTTTGAGGGTTACCAGCGAAAATTTATTCATTTAGACCTCCATATAGTCTAATACATTTTGGGAGTGTTTGCAAATCCGCGAAAATTTTATTTTTAGCATTGAACCTCGAAAAATTTGTTCCTCGAAAGCTATACGGTAGCTATCTGCCGTAGGCAGACGCTAGCGCTTAGCGGCACTTAGCTAGTCTAGTTATATTAGTGGACGTACGAGGTGCGTGCATGCAGCTATGATGTATGCAGCTGCTCTGTTTATAGTGCATGCAGAAACTGCAGATTCTCTGCATATACTGTAGAGTTTGTCATCAATTGTTTACAGTCATGCAAGATCAGTAGCTGCAATGACTGCTCTCTTGAAAGCATGGTTGGGATTTGCTTTGGTAATAATCATGGCAAATACCATTGGTACGATCATAATTAGTGACATAGTGTTCTTGTAACAATTCTATATGGTAATAATCACACAGGTTTGGTCTTTGCACAGTTAGAGTTTAAAGATGATTTTGAATCAGATACTTTGCTGGAGAGGAATTGGTGGGTGTGATTAGCTATAATGCTAAGTTAGTGTGCGTATTATAGCTATTGGTGAACCTGTAATTATTATCTAATCCAAAACAGCCAAGCTGTAAAAAAAGTGTGCGGCCCTCAGAAAGGCTATGGTGAAAAAAGATGTGAAATCCAAGGTGGCGGCCAAGAAATGGCTGTGATGGTAGGTTAACGGTAAAAATTTTAATAATGACAATTCAGGTAAATTTTGTGAAGCGGCACAAAAATTCACCTGAATTGTCGTTATTAAAATTTTTACCATTAACCTACCATCACAGCCATTTCTTGGCCGCCACCTTGGATTTCACATCTTTTTTCACCATAGCCTTTCTGAGGGCCGCACACTTTTTTTTACAGCTTGGCTGTTTTGGATTAGATTTCATTTCTTTTTGTATTTGTATACCCCAAAGCCGGCCTATGGCCAGCTTTGGGACTTTTTTAACCTATGTTTTTTTTCTTTACTACAGGAAGAAGTAAAGATGAAGTAGATATACTTTAAATATTTTATCAGTAAATGTACAAATTATATATATAATACATATGTGACCGGATTTGCAAAAAGGGGCCTTCCACACACATCCAATTTGCCAACTTTGACAATTGATAACTACAGATTGGAAAGAGCTATTGCCTTGAAATTTGGGCAGTGGTGATTGCTTTGCAGCTGAACTCTCCACATGATGGTTTCTTTGTAGCTGAACGCTCTACAAGGCAATTTCTTCTAGCTGATCTCTCTACAGGGAGATTTGTTTGTAGCTGAACTATCTACAAGGTAACTTCTTCTAGCTGATCTCTCTACAGGGTGATTTGTTCGTAGCTGAATTCTGTACAGGCGATGTGTTTGCAGCTGAGCTCTTTACAAAATGGTTTCTGTGTAGCTGAACTCTCTACAAAGTAACTTCTTCTAACTGATCTTTCTACAGCGTGATTTGTTTGTAGCTGAACTATCTACAAGGTAATTTCTTCTAGCTGATCTCTCTACAGGGTGATTTGTTTGTAGCTGAATTCTGTACAGGTGATTTGTTTGCAGCTGAGCTCTTTACAAAATGGTTTCTTTGTAGCTGAACTCTCTAAAAGGTAACTTCTTCTAACTGATCTTTCTACAGGGTGATTTGTTTGTAGCTGAACTATCTACAAGGTAATATCTTCTAGCTGATCTCTCTACAGGGTGATTTGTTTGTAGCTGAATTCTGTACAGGTGATTTGTTTGCAGCTGAGCTCTTTACAGAATGGTTTCTTTGTAGCTGAACTCTCTACAAGGTAATTTCTTCTAGCTGATCTCTCTACAGGGAGATTTGTTTGTAGCTGAACTATCTACAAGGTAATTTCTTCTAGCTGATCTCTCTACAGGGTAATTTGTTTGTAGCTGAATTCTGTACAGGTGATTTGTTTGCAGCTGAGCTCTTTACAGAATGGTTTCTTTGTAGCTGAACTCTCTACAAGGTAACTTTTCTAGCTGATGTCTCTACAAGGTGGCTAGTTTGTAGCTGAACTCTCTATATGGTGGTTTCTTTGTAACTGAACTTTCTACAAGTTGACTTCTTCTAGCTGATCTTTCAATAGGGTGATTTGTTTGTAGCTTCACTCTCTACAAGGTAACTTCTTCTAGCTGATCTCTCTACAGGGAGATTTGTTTGTAACTGAACTCTCTACAGGTGATTTGTTTGAAGCTGAACTTTCTAAATGATGGTTTCTTTGTAGCTGAACTCTCTACAAGTTAACTTCTTCTAGCTGATCTCTCTACAGGGTGATTTGTTTGTAGATGAATTCTGTACAGGTGATTTGTTTGCAGCTGAGCTCTTTACAGAATGGTTTCTTTGTAGCTGAACTCTCTGAAAGGTAACTTCTTCTAACTGATCTTTCTATAGGGCAATTTGTTTTTGGCAGAATTTTCTACAGGGTGATTTCTTTGCAGCTGAACTCTCTACATGGTGGTTTCTTTGTAGCTGAACTCTCTACAAGGTACCTTCTTCTAGCTGATGTCTCTACAAGGTCACTAGTTTGTAGCTGAGCTCTCTACATGGTGGTTTTTTTGTAACTGAACTCTCTACAAGGTGACCTCTTCTAGCTGATCTTTCTACAGTGTGATTTGTTTGAAACCGAACTCTCTACAAGGTAACTTCTTCTAGCTGATCTCTCTACAGGGAGATTTGTTTGTAGCTGAACTCTCTACATGATGGTTTCTTTGTAGCTGAACTCTCTACAAGGTAACTTCTTCTAGCTAATCTCTCTACAGGGAGATTTGTTTGTAGCTGAACTCTCTACATGATGGTTTCTTTGTAGCTGAACTCTTTGCAAGGTAACTTCTTCTATTGATCTCTCCACAGGGCGATTTGTTTGTAGCTGAACTCTCTACATGGTGGTTTCTTTGTAGCTGAACTCTACAAGATGATTTTTTCTAGCTGAACTATCTCTTTCCATAGTTGCATGAACTCCCTACAAGGTAACTTCTTCTAGCTGATCTCTCTACAGGGTGACTTGTGTGTAGCTGATCTCTATACAGGTTTCTTATTTCTAGCTGATCTCTTGAATTTTCTTCAGGGTGACTGCTCTATTAGGATGACTGCTCTATTAGAGTATCTCGATCTCGCACTTGCCGCACCAAGTTGGATTTCGTGTTATAACTCCGTGGCTTTAAGTCTGATTCTTCTACACCATTGATGAGCCTTTCTAAGATGATTACTCCATCTGTACAACGATTTTCAAAGCATTACCCTAAGCGGTTTATCTGGTAGGCGTGGCAAGCAGTCGTTTTTTAATTAGCTGATCTCGATTGCGTAATTGTTACACACTGTTGGTTTTTTCGTTGTATCTTCCTGGTTTTTAGCTCGATTTCTTTCAAACCACAAAAGGTTTGAGGTTCAATAGTTAACCTATTCACCCACCGATGTTCAGCTTCTTCCCATACGCGGTTTACCCTGTAGGCGTGACAACATATTGGTGTTATTTTTCGTTAATAATCGCTCATAACTCTTTGCCTGTTTATCGTATTCCAGCCAAAGTTGGTACCGAGATGCGCCTTTATATCCCCCTTCTGTGTGCCAAATTTCAAGGCAATCGGATAACGCGTTCGCGTTTTATAGCAGTTTTTGTAAGTGTGCGACAAGAAAAAGAAAAATAAGAAGAAAAAAAACCCGAAGAAACTGAGCCAATTTTTGAAGTCGCATATCTCGGGAACGCGTGAAGCGATTTCGCTCAAATTTGGAATGTGGAGTGCTGCAGTTGGAGGGAATGTCCACAGCAAAAACCGTCTTGTTTCATCAAGGAAGCACAGAGCTACGGAAGTGCGAAAATTGCGTTTTCTTTCTTCCTGTCAATATACTCACGGGTGTTACGCGCCGGCTTCTTGGGCCGCACGACACACTACCGTGTGTCTTGATACATATGTATATGTGTATGCACAATATGTATTTGTAATGCTTAATAGGAGAGCAGCATCAGGCTACAGTGTAAGGAGCGGTTGTAGTCCAATTGCTTCTGGAAACTCAATAGTGTTTAGTGGCTCGGGTGATCGCTATTTGGTAAGCTTATAAAAGTACCCTACTATGCAATATTCATCATGTTAGGATGTATGTACTGGAGAAATATGGCTAAATGGAATTTCAATATAAAATAGTAGCTTTGGTATTTGGTAGGTACTTGCAGTGTTCATAATAAATTTATATATGATATGAGCATTGATAAGTTATAGTTACGTATGTAAAGTACTGGTCATCCACCAAATTGAAAGATATTTTGAAATATGTACTGTATTAGTTATTGTTATAATTTAAGATTACGATTGACCATTTCTTTTACAGATCTCCCAGCCAATTAACATAACGAATGCTGTTGCACTACAGTTTGTCTTTGGTATGTACAGCACAGATAAATACTATCATTATGAGTGCCTCATAGATGTAATTTGGGTGTATGAATCATATTAGCTGTGTTGCCATAAAATTGACTGAAATCCATCAATGGACAGTTTACTGCACAATGTGGTCTTGTAGCACACTGATGCAGTTAGGCAAGTCTACTACAAGATTATTAACATGCCAACTAAACAGTATTTTGAGTCATGTTTGTAAAGCTCACCTTCCAGACATGTAAAAACAACTGGAGTTATTTTAAAACATTTTACACAACAATTACATAACATAATTATTAAGACACAGTGTGGTGTGTCATGCAGCCAAGAAAGCTGGCATGTCACACTGTGAGTATATTAACAGGAAGAGAGAAAATGCATTTTTCACACATACATGACTCTGTGCTCCCTGCTTCATAACAGTATTATGATGATTTTTATGCTGCAAACACCCTCCACCTTCAGCAACCCATGTACCAAGATCATGCATTCATGAAATACGACCCCTCCAATTTTGCTGGGCTTAATTTCTCTTTGTCTTAGGAGCTTAGGTTTATCTGATAAATATTCACAGAACTATGGACATTTTTTTACATAAAAGACCTATTTCTTGTTTTGCCTAACCACGTGAGATGAAAATTGGTCTGTGTATACTGTAGGCTAACCATCATAGCTCTAACCTTTTGTGTAATTAAAGTAACAGCTACATGCAGGAGTAACCAACTTGGTGTAATATCATAGGGGCAAAATATTCTAGTCACCACAAATTTAAAGTACATTAAAATGTCAAAAAAACTTTTGAACCAGGGACCTCTATACCTAATTCTCAAACTTAAACTGCTGTTGTCAGCTGCTCAGCTTACTTGTTACTTTCTACCATATATAAATGAAAATTCTGGTTTAACTCTATTCCAGACACCATAGTACCAATTACAGACAAGATCATGCCATGCATTTAGACTGTCAGAATCATTTTGTAACGCTGATACCTACAAGTACTCCTTCATACCTTCTACATCAAGACAATGGAACTTACTACCTCCCTTCTATTTGAAATGCTGTTTTTAAAGTTTTATCTGAGGTTAACTGTAAAATAATGGTTGCTCACCATAATAATTGTTTCATTAGTATGTATGTCACCGGATTTAACAAAACCAGGCTTCCACACACATCCAACTCTTTGACTTTAATTGCTTATAACTTGATTACTCTGTATGCTAATGACCTACAATTTTCACACAGTTATCTTATTGCATTGTATAATAACAGATCAATATTTGAAAGTGATAGCGTACTCCTACATTAAGTTATGGTCCTTTAAAGTCATAAATGTGGGTCTGTGTGGAAGTATAGTTTTGTCAAATCTAGTAACATATATGCAGGTGCAAATCTGTTGTTCTGTAAAGCTGCCTGTCTGCCCATCAAACTGCCATGCTTTAGCAATGTGATTATTGCTTGACATGAAAAATAGAAAATCAGGACATCTTGATAATCAGGACACTTTTGTTCATCCCAAAGTTTCCTTAATATAGAGGTTTCACTGTGTATGGTTCTCTAAGAACTCCTATAATGTTTTATTATTGGATGTAATACTGTATAGCACTAAAGTTTAATGGGAGACAAATTTGGCAATTTGCATTGTAATTCATCAAATTTTCATTTTCCAATACATTTTCAATACATTATTGAACCATTTCATCAAAAGTTTACTCATCAAAATGCTCAATCGTCTGATATGTCAAATTTTACCTCATCAAACATTTTTGCTATACTGTGATATAAGAAACTCCATGAAAAAAGAGTTTAAGGCTACAACTGGACACATAATTAACTGTAGTGCATTTATAGGTATTGCAGTATTGCAGGTAAGGTATGGGTACACTAATAAGGTACATGTTTATCTGTGTGTCTGTACCGTGTATTGTATTAGAGTATATTGGAACTGTATGTGGTATAAACCTCTGTTGTTGGTTGCTCATAATTATGTGGAAGGGTAAACCCATGCATGCAATAGGTACTGTGTTGCTACTGATACTATCAAAGCAGTCAGGCAGTATAGACTACTCTAATAGAACAGTCACCAGTTGCAATGGGATAGATCTGTGCAATCAATTTTCTACATTTGTTCCTGTGGACAACAATATAATGAAAAGTCTATTGAAAAGTAAAGTGGAAACTCCATACAATTTTACAAAATTCTGCATTTGCCATTGTGGACAACAATATAATATTGAAATGTAAAGTGGAATCTCCATGCAATGTGCACTACAATAATAATGTTGTTGTTATACTCAACACTTGTGCCTTTCAAGGTACAGTTGAGTGTATGTCTTTCATTATGTCACAAAATGTTGATAAGCATATTAACCTATGTACAGGTAATGGGAGATGTGGCTCAAACTCCGACTTCTTTCCAGTAGTATATTTGGAATACATCGTGGGAGGTGTCAGTTACCTCTTAATAGAGTTGAGGTATGTATGTATGTAAGCAATTTGTATTAGTATGTATCTCTCTATTGATGTTACATATAGTTTGGCCACCAACCTTCATTCTGTTCGCCTTCCTGCACATGCTTGTACTGAGGGCACACAAATTTCTTGGACACAAGCAGACGGCTTCACCAATAATACTGGAGTATGGCAATTGGACAACGTAGCAGTGCTCTATGCCAATGAATTAGAAGCATCCTTGCTTGATACATTTACTAGTGATGTGTCATTAAGTTCCATTTTGTTTTACTCAGGAGGCACTATTCAGGTTAAAGTTGTGGCTTTTTCTTGTGTCCATTAATTTTAAATAGCTGTCATGATTTATTGAAACAATTATGTATTGCCATTTTTTTTCTAGGATTATGTATGTAGTATTAGTGACAGAAGATTACTGTTTACTGGCAGTATTGGATCACCATCAGAGTATGTGTTAACTCCACCATTTTCATTTGGACCTAACAGTCAGTCAGAAGTGTGTTCAGCTCCTTGTCTTTGTGGACCAGGTGGATATAGTGATGATTTTGACTCTGCCTCTTACAGGTACAATAGTAGAGTCATTGCACTACCACCTATCTCTATATAATTATGTTGAATGATGTACATGTAGCATTTTTATGTATGCAGAGCTAGTTATATACCCTCAAAGTATGCTACAATGTTTGATCAGTATAGTGAGCTATACTATTTTTAGAATTAGTCTATTCACATTGTGATGATGTTACTATCTTCCCTGAGGTATTGATGACAGAGGTATTGATGACATTGTACCACTATGTTATTGCTATTTACTAAGATGAAATTGAAACGAACTTAGGTGTTTGTTTGTCGCTGAGATTGTTTTGCTTTTCTATAAATGATGTAATTAAATTTTTTATCATCATCACAATGTATGACATAGCTGACTTTGTTTGTAAGTTAGGTACTATGGCTGGAGTTAACGTTGTGATTAATCTGGTGTGATTCTGAGAATAGTATATGATGTGCACTTTCAACTTTGAGAAAGATGTGCTGCTTGTATTTGAGCCAAATTTTAATAAAGCAGTCACCATATGTTAAACTACTAATAATGTGTCTGTTTTCTGGACCTATTGTTTTGCTAGTCTATTGTAGTTTACTGGTTATACAACCTACATCTATACTTATATGTGATCGGATTTGTGAGAAGATACCTTTTTCACACACAAAATTTGATCCATTTTTTGAACTTTGAAGCTTTATAACTTTTTGTCATTGCATATAAGTGCCTGAAATTTTTCATGAATGAATGCATCTAAAACTGTGGCTACATTTTGAAACTAAGAGCACGTTAATCAGTATAAGGAGTCAAGTGTTGCATCATTTTGTTTGCTAGCATGTAAAATGTGTGGAAAAGGCACCTTTTTGCAAACCAGTTACATATTTTGATGTCTAATTTTTTTGAGTGCAAACTTTTTAAAATTAGTCTGTTATTCACAGAACAGTACACTACATATGTACAGAACTACAGAACTTAGTGTATACTATGACCAATAGCTTCACCTGAGACAATTAGCACCTGTCAACTAGAATAACTATTTAGATTTTCCATAGTCAGTTGAAAGCAACTGTTATGGACTTTTTATGGTGACTAAATTTAGTAAAATTGACACTTAATTTTACATTCAATTAATTATACTTTGTTGTGACTGTTAGCTACACCCAATAATGTTTAAAAGTATTATAGAACTTTGCGTGGGCAAGATCAAAGGAAAGGTGTACTTTAAATTTAATAAAGTACATTTTAGAGCAAGTAGTGCTTTATTGCCCACAAAGAGTGCTTTATTTGTACAATAAGGCACTTTTGCAGTGCAATAAAGCACTGTTGCCCATGTGCTTTAGTGCAGGCTAATAGCTTGTGGTGCTTATGCCAGTATGACTAATCACCCAAGCCGATGAAGGCTGATGGCCCTGGCCGCACTGAGGGGTCAATCACCCCAGCCAATACGAGTTCTACCACTAGATTGCTTTTATAGACATACCTAAATGCTTCAATGATGGGTGGGAGAAGGTAACATTGCTGTTGTGTTTGTTAATGTAAACGGACCAGTCCTGGAGATATCACAGAAGTACTTCACCATGTGTCACAATAGAGGGTTGTGACCAAAACCTGTCAAAGTAGGTGATGAATGTCTAATATGCCAAACTATGGTGAACTACATCTGAGTTACTTTGTTAAACTAGTTTGTGTGCATTCAGGCTGCTAATAGTTCGTGCAGGCATGTTAATTACGAGTCCTACTGTATGGTGAAGCTACACGACTAAAAAGTTCCATAAATCATTTAAAGCATTACCTTGCTCATGTTATATGAAAAATAGAGCACGCGGCGCTTGGCCTTGATGCTTTATTTTCATATAGCACTTGTGGTAATGCTTTAACATATACTAAAATACAGTAATATGTAGTTATATTATCGCAGTAATACAACTACATAATATGTAACCGGATTTGCAAAAAGGGGTCTTCCACACACATCCAATTTACCAACTTGGACAATTAATAACTTAAGATTGGGAAAAGATATTGACTTGAAATGTGGTCAGTAGTGAGTACTGACATAGCTTAATGGATGGAGAAATTTCAGGTTTATATGTTAGCTGAACACTAAGTTATGGTCTCCCATGTTCAGAGAATTGGATGTGTGTGGAAGACACTTTTTGCAAATCTGGGCATGTAGTATTGGGATAGATCTGCCATTGTAGGTGGAATCTTACAGCTTGTCATGTTTTTCAGTGGTAGGTTTTGGGAAAAAATTACTGGTGGGCAAGTGCAACGTGGTCCGTGTGATGATGAGTCTACTAATCCTTCACTGGTATTTGATGGAAGTGCATATAGTGAACTTGTCACTTTGCCTTTGAATCTTACTAACATGAGGTAATGCAAACACATACGTAATGTGCTAGTACTGTGTCAGTACACATGATGATGTTATCTGGTCACTTTTTTTTACTTGAATTATATATAATTATTTGTATGCAACTTTAACTTATAGTTACTACCCAAAGTATCATTACAGTAACTGTGAGGCACACCGAGTTCAATACTGAGCTATTGGTACTGTAGCATCAAAGAATGTGACTGGCAATCTTTCTTACCACTTTATTTACAGTGTACCTGCGCTGCAGATATTTTAACAGAGCAGTAGCATAAATCACTTATATAAATATTTTTACAAAAAAATATTGTTGCACAAAAAATGCTATCGTGAAATTTTTTTACAAGAAAATATAATATAACATACAGTGTATCATCTTTGTAGCTACAATCACCAGAAATATTTTAAAGTATATGTGTTTCTTCAGGTCAATGACTTATGACCTTCAGATTGTTGGTACTATTCCCAATGGTTCGTGTTATATATTAAGTGAAGGAAGAGTTGTACTCTCTTATCGTATTGGAACAAATGGTCAGTGGAAAGCCATACAACTGTATATGGCTGAAAGTAAGTTACATTATGAGATAAATATTATTATAGTGGTAATGAACAAAACTGGGATAACACACCAGAATATTACATAAATTTAAATGTTGTTAAGTATTATTTGGTCAATATCAGGGACACTCATGTAGGATTAATCCTGGTATTTTATAACAATCAACTTTACATTAATAATCACACTGTGTATCTCGTTTTGTTACTCTTTTAGACTACTATAACATTGGAGAAGTTTATGTCATGTTTCCTGGGTGCATGCAGACTTGTGGTGTGCAGTTAAGATGGGAGTCCATGCTACATTTGCCAAATAGCTTTTGGTCTATTGACAATTTGGTGATTGGAAGTAATGATAGCAGTGTATCATTGGACCGCCGGGATATAGACAATACCAAAATAACACACCACAAAAGACAGACTACTGTTGATTGCAATTTATACTACAATGATGATTTTGATTCAGGCATTTATAACAGAGTATTGTGGTCTGGTATTCGTGGTGGCACTGTCACTCTTTTACCTTGTGGAGCACCAACAGAATCACACTACTGGTTATATTTTTATGGATCATATACCAGAGAAGCAATAACACTGTCACTTAACCTTGAAGGAATACAGGTCATAGCATTCACCTTATTATTTGGGTCATCAATAAATGGTTGTAATCAGCCAAGTCCTAACGATGGTATTTTAGTACAATATAAAATAGGTGATAGTGGGTCTTGGCAAGCACTGGAAAGCTATAACACCAGCTATTGTTGCAACACTGCTCCATCCAAGCTAAAAGTAAATTTACCGATGGCAGCTCAAGTGGACAATGTCCATTTGCGATGGTATCAGCCAAGTAATGATGGTTCGCGGTACAGTAATGATGATGTGTGGGCCATTGATGAGATACAGATTGGTGAAATTAATGTTCTTTATGAAGATGCATTCCTTACCTCTACGGTTAACACTACCATGTGGCTTTTGGTTGTTGGTGGTATCATAACTACTCCACCTTGTGGGTCAACAAGGTATGGTAATGCTTTGTACTTTTCTGCAGAATATTCACGACAAGCATTAACACAGCACTTGGATTTACGCCGAGCTGAAAGCATTAGTTTTTACCTTAGGATAGGCTCAAGCAGAGGCGAATGTGAGAGAGCAGAAAGAGGAGAAAACATTGAACTTGCATGGAGAGTAAATAATAGTGCCTGGTCATTACTAAACACTTTGTTATATTCTTCCTTTCAAGATGCACAACTTGTGCTTGTAGAACTTCCCAATACAATGAAGGTAAATGATGTTCAGTTACGAATATCCCAAGTTATGCTTGCTGCATCTCAGTATGATACTTGGTCTATTGACAATTTTGAAATACTATCATACAATGCATCATCAAGTAGGCCATGTTCCTCACCAACTGATACCACACCAATGCCAAGTACACCATCGACACCAACAGTGTGTAACTATTATTATGACAACTTTGATACTGGTTCATACAGCTCTGCATTGTGGTTGACTGTGACTGGAATAAACATATTATTGCAACCTTGTGGTGTACCATTAACACAACATTATGCAGTAAAATTTTCCTCAGCTGCAACAAGACAGTTAATTACACATTTTCTTGATTTGAGGGGAGTGGAGTACATCAGCTTCTACTTACAATCAGGTAATAATAATTATGGATGTAGGGCACCTTATGGCAGTTATGGAGGTATGAACGTAACTTATCGGATCACTGCTGTTGATACTTGGCATACACTTGAATTCTATGATCCTGGTTGCTGTAGAAGTGGTAAAACCATAACAATATATCTTCCAGTGGGACTGCAAACTAACTCAGTTCAGCTAAGATGGTCACAACCAAATCATTCTCCACGCATAAATTATGATATTTGGGTGTTGGATAATGTACAGATTGGAGAAAGAGTAGTTACCACATTGTATGAAGATTTCTTCAGTGTTCATGCAAATCCCACATTGTGGTCATCAGTTGTTGGAGGTGAAGTAACCACACCTCCTTGTGGTGCAGTAGATGTGGGTAACTGTTTATATTTTTCACAAGATGGGACTAGGGAGGCAGTCACACAGTTTTTAGATTTACGTCAAGCTGATGGAATAAGCTTTTATTTAACAACAACAACCTTTAGTGGTTGTAATGGACTAAGCAGTTGGGAAAACATATCACTCTCTATCAGAAATGGTTATAGTAGCTGGTCTATACTACAAAATGCACCTAATGCAACCAGCACATATGTTTATGTAACAATTCCGGCAATATTCAAAGTAGAGACAGCACAGTTTCGGTGGATGCAAAGCACTCCAGCTACTAGTGAATATAGTGTATGGGCTATAGACAGCGTAAAAGTTTACAGAACATATAACAAAACTGCTTGCTCTACTGCTTGTATATCAGATAACGTTTATTCAGGCAATTACAGTTCATCAGTTTGGAGTTCTGTCAGAGGAGCACAGGTTAGCACACCACCATGTAATACAGGGAGATCAATAATGGCTTTGTACTTTAATCAAAGTGGTACAAGAGAAGCAGTAACACAACCTCTAGATTTGAGAGGCTTGTATGCTATTAGTTTCACTTTACAAATGGTTGTGTATACTGAAAGATGCATAGAGGTTACTTCAGTAGACAACATAACAGTGCACTATTTTATTAACAACAGTGAATGGATTGAAATAGGATCATTTTCTGGTGCAAGGTTTGCAACAGAAACTATTGTAACAATTCCACTTCCACTGGAAGCTAAAAGTCAGTCAGTCTTAATACGCATAGCACAACCAAGTTACTCAACTAGTGTTTGGTCTTTAGGAAATTTTGGTATTTATTCTCCTAACCAGTGTCCTCCATTATCAGTTACACAAACAGCTACAGTTACACCATCAACACCTACTTCAAATCCTTCTCCATTAATAGCCCCACACTGCAATTTCTATTGGGATAACTTTGATAATGGTTTAAATACTAGTACAATATTGTCAACGGTTGAGGGTGTACGAGCTTCACACTCACCATGTGGTCTTCCATCATCACAACTATATGGTTTGGTGTTCTATTATTCCTCAGTAAGACAACTGATAACAAATTCTTTAGATTTAAGAGGAGTGCAATCCGTTAGTTTTTATCTTATCTCAGGATCTTCTAGAAATAGGTGTTCTCAACCAAGTTCTACAGAAGGCATTACTTTTTCATACAGACCGAGGAGTACTTCTGCGTGGACAACACTGGAATATATTTCACCAGTTTGTTGTGCTACTGGTAAAAGCTTCACCATATATTTTCCAATACAAGCACAAATTTCTTCAGTGTATTTAAGATGGTCCCAGTCAAGTCATCCCTCATATGTAAATCGTGTCAACCATGCCATATGGGTAATTGATAATGTACAGATTGGCAAATTTGTTGAGACAACGTTTTACAGAGATCACTTTTCTAATGGTTATGATCCATCCATCTGGGCAATAATTAGAGGAGGGAACATACGAACACCACCATGTGGTGTAACCTATTCTGGTAATGCATTATACTTTTTTAAAGAAGGAGTGAGAATGGCAGTTACCAAGTTGTTGGATTTAAGAGATGCTACTAACCTCAATTTCTATTTAAGAATTGGTTCCTCTACTAGTGCTTGTGAGAATGCAGATATTGGTGAAGACATTGAATTGTCTTATAGGATCAACTACAATAGGTGGACAACACTGCAGATGTACACAGCCACTAATTATAGAGAAGCACGTTATTCAGATGTTACAATTAGTGAGGATCTTCAAGTAGATAAAGTTCAATTTCGTATCAGACAACAAGTTTTAGGATCTGATTCATATGATGTGTGGTCAATTGATAATTTTGCTATTGTCAGTAGAGAACAAGAAACAAGATGTTCGCTAGCATGTTACTATGACAACTTTAATTTAGGATCATACAATTCGACAATTTGGAATACAGTTAATGGAGGATCAGTTACTATACCACCATGCAGTGACATGTATAATGGTAGATCATTATATTTCAATGGAAATGGAACACGTGAAGCAATTACTAACCATCTTGACCTACAAAGATTGTATGCAATATCGTTCACACTACAAATCGGATCATATGATGGTGATTGTGACAGAGCTGAAGTAGGAGATGATGTTATCCTTTCCTATTCTTTGAATGGCTCCAATTGGGTGACATTACAAAATTTTACTGCTGCAAGTTACAGTAGAGCAACAACAGTGACAGTACGTATTCCACGTACAGTAAGGACACAGGGAGTGTCATTACGTTGGGCACAAACTCAACATTCTGGTTTATCACAAGACACTTGGTTCATAGACAATGTTGGAGTGTACTCTCCAGATCAGTGTCCACCAGTAGCTTATCAGATTACAACCCCACATCCAACTGTTCCACCTCAAACTCCACCAGCAAATGTATTGTGTAATTATTACTCAGACAATTTTGATACTGGTTCATACAAGACTGCGCTTTGGTTAACAGTAAGTGGTATAAGAATCTCATCAAAGCCTTGTGGCATATCATTAACTCAGCATTATGCAGCAGAATTCTATTCATCTTCAACTAGACAAATGTTAACACATTTTCTTGATTTGAGGGGAGTAGAGTTCATCAGTTTCTATCTATTATCAGGTCATCGTAGTAATAGATGTCATCAACCTAGTAGCAATAAAGGTATCTATGTTGAATATCGGGTCACCATTAGTGAAACTTGGCATACTCTTGAATATTATGATCCCAGTTGTTGTAGCAGTGGTAAAATCGTAACCATACATCTTCCAGCAGCAGTACAAGTTGATTCAGTTCAGTTAAGATGGTCACAGCCAGTTCATTATCCATACATAAATCATGATATCTGGATAATAGATAGTGTACAGTTTGGGGAAAACGTAGATACAATATTATATGAAGATTCCTTCACAACTACTGTAAGTCTCACACTGTGGTCATCAGTTGTTGGTGGTACAGTAACTACACCTCCTTGTGGTGTTATAGATGTGGGTAACTGTTTATACTTTTCACAAGATGGGATTAGAGAGGCAGTTACACAGTTTTTAGATTTACATCAAGTTAAAGGGGTGAGTTTTTACTTACAAACCACTTCTTCTAGTGGTTGTAATGGTCTTAACAGTTGGGAAAACATCACTTTCTCTGTCAGAGCTGGTCATGGTAGCTGGACCATGCTACAGACCATAACTAATGTTAGTAGCACATACTTTTATTTGGAAGTACCTGAAATTTTCAAAGTACCTTTAGCACAATTTCAATGGATGCAAAGCACTTCATCAAACAATGGATATAGTGTATGGGCCATAGATAGTATACAAATTCACAGAACATATCGACGGACAGTTTGTTCTACTGCATGCATATCAGATAATTTTGAATCAGGCAGTTACAACTCATCCATTTGGAGTGCTGTTAGAGGTGCACTTGTAACCACACCACCATGTAATACAGAAGCAGCAGTTGCTTTATTCTTTAACTACAGTGGTACAAGGGAGGCAATAACACAACCTCTAGATTTGAGAGGATTGTATGCAGTCAGTTTCTCTTTGCAAATAGTCACTGATAATGGAAGATGCAGTGATGTTACATTTGATGAAAGCATAAGAGTATACTATTCCATTATTGCAAACAGAAACTGGATTGAAATAGGAACATTTTCTGGTGCAAGATTTGCAACAGAAACTACTGTGACAATCCCACTTCCTCTTGAGGCTAGAAATCAATCAGTTTTAATACGCATATCACAATCAAGTCATTCAACTAGTGTTTGGTCTTTAGGAAGTTTTGGTATTTATTCTCCTAACCAGTGTCCTCCATTATCAGTTACACAAACAACTACAGTTATGCCACCAATACCTACTACTCCACCAGTATCTTCACACTGTAATTTCTATTGGGATAACTTTGATAACGGTTTAAACTCAAGTACAATATGGTCAACAGTTGAGGGTGTACGTGCTTCACTCTCACCATGTGGTCTTCCATCATCACAACGATATGGTGTGGTATTCTATTCATCCTCAACAAGACAACTAATAACAAATGCTTTAGATTTGAGAGGTGTTAAATCCATTAGTTTTTATCTTATTTCAGGATCTTCTAGAAATGGATGTTCTCAGCCAGGTTCTACGCAAGGAATTGATTTTTCATACAGGCAAGATACTACTTCACATTGGAGAACATTGGAGTATTTTACACCAATTTGTTGTACAACTGGAAAAACACTAACAGTACACATTCCGAAAGAAGCACAAATTTCATCAGTTTATTTAAGATGGTCTCAGTCAGTTTATTCATACTATGCCAATCGTTTATATTGGGTAATTGATAACATTCAAATTGGAAAGTTTGTTGAGACTGTTTTGTACAGAGATCACTTTTCTAATGGTTATGATCCATCCATCTGGGCAATAATTAGAGGAGGGAGCATACAAACACCACCATGTGGTGTAACCCATTCTGGTAATGCATTATACTTTTTCAAAGAAGGAGTCAGAATGGCAGTTACCAAGTTGTTGGATTTAACAGATGCTACAAGTGTCAATTTCTATATAAGAATTGGTTCTGCTACTAGTTCTTGTGACAATGCAGATATTGGTGAAGACATTGAATTGTCTTATAGGATCAACTACAATAGGTGGACAATGCTGCAGATGTACACAGCCACTAATTATAGAGAAGCACTTTATTCGGATGTTACAGTCAGTGAGGATCTTCAGATAGATAAAGTTCAATTTCGTATCAGACAACAAGTTTTAGGATCTGATTCATATGATGTGTGGTCAATTGATAATTTTGCTATTGTCAGTAGAGAACAAGAAACAAGATGTTCGCTAGCATGTTACTATGACAACTTTAATTTAGGATCATACAATTCGACAATTTGGAATACAGTTAATGGAGGATCAGTTACTATACCACCATGTAGTGATATGTATAATGGTAGATCATTATATTTCAATGGAAATGGAACACGTGAGGCAATTACTAACAATCTTGACCTACGAAGATTGTATGCAATATCCTTTACATTACAAATTGGTTCTTATGATGGTGACTGTGACAGATCTGAAATAGGCGATGATGTTATCCTCTTCTATTCTTTGGATGGCTCCAATTGGATAACGTTACAAAGTTTTACTGCTACAAGTTACACTAGAGCAACAACAGTGACAGTACCTATTTCACATAAAGCAAGAACACAAGGAGTGTCATTACGTTGGGCACAAACTCAACATTCTGGTTTATCACAAGACACTTGGTTCATAGACAATGTTGGAATGTACTCCTCGGATGAGTGTTTACCAATAGCTAATCGAACTGCAGCCTCAAATCCAACAACTGCATCTCCATCAACTCCATCAGCAAGTTTATCATGTAATTACTATTCTGATAATTTTGATACTGGATCTTTTAATGCCACACTTTGGTCGATAGTGAGTGGTGTGAAAATATCATCACGACCTTGCCGTATACCATTTACTCTCCATCATGCAGCTGAATTCTATTCACCTACAACAAGACAGATGACTACACATTTTCTTGATTTAAGGGGAGTAGAATTTATAAGTTTCTATCTTCAATCGGGTTATAGTAGCAATGGATGCAACCAACCTAGCATCAATGAAGGTATCTATGTAGCCTACCGGGTTACTATCAGTGGTACTTGGCATACTCTTGAATACTATGATCCTAGTTGCTGTATAAGTGGTAAATTCTTGACCTTATACCTTCCAGTTGCAGTACATGTTGAGTCAGTACAATTAAGATGGTCACAACCATCTCATTATGCAAGAATATTCTATGATTCTTGGGTGCTAGATAATGTACAAATTGGGGAAAGCATAGACACTATATTGTATGGAGATTCCTTCACTGCTAGTATAAACATGGCATTGTGGTCATCAGTTGTTGGTGCTACAGTAACCACACCTCCTTGTGGTGCAGTAGATGTGGGTAAATGTTTATATTTTTCACAAGATGGAACTAGGGAGGCAGTAACACAGTTCTTAGATTTACGCCAAGTCAATGGGATCAGCTTCTATCTGACAACCACTTCTTCCAGTGAATGTGATGGTCTAAATAGGTGGGAAAATGTCATTTTATCTGTCAGAGTTGGTCATAGTAGTTGGACATGGTTACAGAATTCTTCTAATGCTAGTAGCACATACTTTTATGTAGAGATACCAGAAATCTTCAGAGTATCTTCAGCACAATTGCGGTGGATTCAAAGCAGTCCAGCAACTGGTGGGCATAGTGTGTGGGCCATAGATACTATACAAGCTCATAGCACAGATCAAAGAACAATATGTTCCACTGCTTGCATATCAGATGATTTTGATTCAGCAAATTACAACTCATCTGTTTGGAGTGCTGTTAGAGGTGCACTTGTAACCACACCACCATGTAATACAGAAGCAGCAGTTGCTTTGTTCTTTAACTACAGTGGTACAAGGGAGGCAATAACACAACCTCTAGATTTGAGAGGATTGTATGCAGTCAGTTTTGTCTTGCAAATAGTGATGGATAATGGAAGGTGCAGTGATGTTATGTCAGGAGAGAACATAAGGGTATTTTATTCCACTGATACTGGTAATGGCTGGATTGAAATAGGAACATTTTCTGGAAGTCAATTTGCAACAGAAACCACTGTAATGATTCCCCTTCCTCTTGAGGCTAGAAATCAATCAGTTTTAATACGCATAACACAACCAAGTTATTCAACTAGTGTTTGGTCTTTAGGAAATTTTGGTATTTATTCTCCTAACCAGTGTCCTCCATTATCAGTGACACAAACAGCTACAGTTACACCATCAACACCTACTCCAAGTCCTACTCCATCAGTAACTCCACACTGTAATTTCTATTGGGATAACTTTGATAATGGTTTAAACTCAAGTACAATATGGTCAACAGTTGAGGGTGTACGCGCCTCACTATCACCATGTGGTCTTCCATCATCACGACAATACGGTGTGGTATTCTATTCATCCTCAACAAGACAACTAATAACAAATGCTTTAGATTTAAGAGGAGTAGAATCAGTTAGCTTTTATCTTATCTCTGGAACTTATAGCAATAGATGTTCCCAACCTAGTAACACAGAAGGCATTTATGTTGCATATAGTATTGGTAGCACTTCCCCTTGGATCACATTGGAATATTTTGCACCAAGCTGTTGTCAGCATGGCAAAATGATTACCATGTACATTCCTTCAGAGGCAAAAGCTTCATCGGTTTATTTAAGGTGGTTACAACCAAGTCATCATTTATCCAATAACGCTGATATATGGGTAATAGATGATGTGCAAATTGGAAAAGCCGTTGAAACTGTTTTGTATGGTGATGAGTTTTCTAACAGTATTGACTTATCAGTTTGGAAAATAATTAAAGGAGGGAGCATACGTGTACCACCATGCGGTGTGACCTATTCTGGTAATGCATTATACTTTTTTAAAGAGGGAGTGCGACTTGCAGTTACTAAGTTGTTGGATTTAAGAGATGCTACAAGTCTGAGCTTCTATCTAAGGATTGGTTCCTCTACTAGTTCTTGTGAGAATGCAGATATTGGTGAAGACATTGAATTGTCTTATAGGATCAACTACAATAGGTGGACAACACTGCAGATATTTTCAGCTACTGATTATAGGCTACCTTTATATGTAGAGATTGCAATTAGTGATGATATTCAGGTAGATAAAGTTCAGTTTCGTATCAGACAACAAGTTTTAGGATCTGATTCATATGATGTGTGGTCAATTGATAATTTTGCTATTGTCAGTAGAGAACAAGAAACAAGATGTTCGCTAGCATGTTACTATGACAACTTTAATTCAGGATCATACAATTTGACAATTTGGAATACAGTTAATGGAGGATCAGTTACTATACCACCATGTAGTGATATGTATAATGGTAGATCATTGTATTTCAGTGGTAATGGAACTCGCGAGGCAATCAGCAATATCCTAGATCTCCTTGGATTGCACGCAGTATCATTCACTTTACAAATTGGCTCTTTTGACAATGATTGTAATCAAGCTGAAGTAGGTGATGACATTATTCTTTACTACACTTTAAATGGCTCTAATTGGATAGAATTGCAATCCTTTAGTCCAGTAAGTTACACTAGAGCAACAACAGTAACAGTACCTATTCCACGTACAGTAAGGACACAGGGAGTGTCATTACGTTGGGCACAAACTCAACATTCTGGTTTATCACAAGACACTTGGTTCATAGACAATGTTGGAGTGTACTCTCCAGATCAGTGTCCACCAGTAGCTTATCAAACAACAACACCAAGCCCAGTTGTTCCTACATTAAATCCATCCCCAAGTTTATCATGTAACTATTATTCTGATAATTTTGATACTGGATCATTCAAGGGTTCTCTTTGGCTCATAGTCAATGGAGTAAGAGTGTCTTCAAGCCCTTGCAATTTACCATCAACTCATCACTACGCAGCAGTATTTTACTTGTCTACAACAAGACAGTTAATAACACACCTTCTTGATTTAAGAGAAGTTCAATTTATTAGGTTTTACTTACGCTCAGGTCTTTATAGTATCAATAGATGTTACACACCACATAGCTCTGAAGGTATCTATGTAAGTTATCGAATTACTAGTAGTGGCTCATGGAACAACTTGGAATATTATTCCCCGAGTTGCTGTGCCAATGGCAAAGACATCACCATGCACCTTCCAAAAACATTACAAGTTAATTTTGTACAGCTGAGGTGGATGCAATTGTCAGGTACATCATCCATTAATTATGACATATGGGTACTTGATGATGTAAAAATTGGTGGAAATGTAGATGATATCTTGTATGAAGATAATTTCAGTACTTCTTTACATTTTAATCTGTGGTCATCAGTTGTAGGAGGTAGTGTAACCACACCTCCTTGTGGTGCAGTAGATGTGGGTAACTGTTTATACTTTTCACAAGATGGGACTAGGGAGGCAGTAACACAGTTTCTGGATTTACGTCAAGCTGATGATGTTAGTTTTTATTTGATGACTACTACTGCTGATAATTGTAATGGTCTAGATAGAAGAGAAAACATTCAGTTTTCAATCAGAAGTGGTCATGGTAGCTGGACTATGCTGCAAAATTTGTCAAATGCTAGCAGTACATATATTTATACTAAGATACCAGAACAATTTAAAGCATTTTCTGTGCAACTTCGATGGCTACAGAGTACTCCAGCAATTAGTGGACATGATGTTTGGTCTATAGATACTGTGCAGGTTCACAGCACTTATGACAGAACTGTTTGCTCCATTGCTTGCATTTATGACAATTTTATTTCAGGCCAATACAACACTTCCTTGTGGAGTTCCATTAGAGGAGCACAGGTTGCCATACCACCATGTACTACAGGAGAATCTTATATGGTTCTGTACTTTAATCAAAGTGGTACAAGAGAAGCTGTAACACAAGCATTAGATTTGAGAGGGTTGTATGCAATTAGTTTCACTTTACAATTACTAGCTAGTCATGATGAGTGTCTAGAAGTCACTGTTGGTGAAACTGTAAAGGTACATTATTCTACTAATGGTAGCAATGACTGGATTGAAATAGAAGCATATTCTGGTGCAAAATTTGCAACTGAAACTGCAGTAACGATTTCCCTTCCTCTTGAGGCTAGAAATGATTCAGTTTCAATACGGATAAGTCAACCTAGTTATTCAAATAGTGTTTGGTCCCTAGGGAATTTTGGTATATACTCTCCTGACCAATGCCCTCCACTGCCAGTTGATCAAAGAACTGTAGTTATAGTTCCAACACCTACCTCAATCCCATCAGCTTCTGCACAGTGTAGCTATTATTTGGATAATTTTGTGAACGGCTTTAACTCAAGTACAATATGGTCAACAGTTGATGGTGTACGTGCTTCACTCTCACCATGTGGTCTTCCATCATCACAACGATATGGTGTGGTATTCTATTCATCCTCAACAAGACAACTAATAACAAATGCTTTGGATTTAAGAGGAACAGAGTACATTAGGTTTTATCTTATCTCAGGATCAAGGGATAATCGATGTTCAGAACCTAGCTTTACAGAGGGAATTTATGTTGCTTATAGACTAGTCAGCACTTCAATTTGGCATACATTGGAATACTTTGCACCGAGTTGTTGCGCAAATGGCAAAATTATCACATTGCATTTTCCAGCAGAAGCACAAACTTCGTCAGTTTACTTGAGATGGTCTCAACCGACTCATCTCTCATACAGTAATTATGACATTTGGGTGTTGGATAACGTTCAGATTGGAGATTTTATTGAAAGTGTTTTATACATGGATGAGTTTTCTGGCAATTATGATACTTCTCTTTGGGGAATTATTAAAGGAGGAAGTGTAGCTACACCTCCATGTGGTGTAACATATTCTGGTAATGCATTGTATTTCTCTCAGTCAGGTGAAAGGATTGCAATTACACGCATATTGGATCTCAGGGATGCTAGAGGTGTGAGCTTTAATATAAGAATTGGTGATTCTTCTGGTGTTTGCGAGAATGCAGACATGGGAGAAGACATTGAATTGTCTTATAGGATAAATTACAACAATTGGACAACACTGCAAACATTTTTAGCAACCAGTTATAGAGATCCATTTTCTGTGTATTTTGATATTGATCAAGAACTTAGACTAAATGGAGTGCAACTTCGTATTAGGCAACAGGTTGTAGGGTATGATGGATATGATGTGTGGTCAATTGACAACTTCATCATTGTCAGCAGGGAAAAGAGCACAAAATGTTCTTTAGCATGTTACTATGACAACTTTAATTCGGGATCATACAATTCCACAATTTGGAATACAATTAATGGAGGATCAGTTACTATACCACCATGTAGTGATATGCATAATGGTAGATCATTATATTTCAATGAGAATGGAACACGTGAGGCAATTACCAATAATCTTAACCTACGAAGATTGTATGCAATATCCTTCACATTACAAATTGGTTCTTATGATGGTGACTGTGACAGAGCTGAAGCAGGAGATGATGTTATCCTATATTATTCATTGGATGATGCCAACTGGACATTGTTGAAAAAATTTACTGCTACAGGTTACACTAGAGCAACAACACTAACAGTATCTATTCCTCATACAGCGAGGACACAGGGAGTGTCATTACGCTGGGCACAAACTCAACATTCTGGCTCATCACAAGACACTTGGTTCATAGATAACATTGGAGTGTACTCTCCAGATCAGTGTCCACCAGTAGCTTATCAAACAACAACACAAGTTTTGCCTACTTTGACGCCTTCAACAAACTTATTGTGCAACTATTATTTTGACAATTTTAATAATGGATCATTTAAAACTTCACTTTGGTGGACAGTGAGTGGTGTGAGGATTTCGTCTACACCATGTGGTGTATCTTTAACTCATCATTATGCAGCAGAATTCTATTCTCCAGCAATAAGACAGTTAATAACAAACTTCCTGGACTTAAGGGGAGTAGAGTTGGTCAGGTTCTATTTAAAATCAGGTTACTACACTAATGGATGTTCCCAGCCTACTAACAATGAAGGTATCCATGTAGTTTACCGGGTAACTGTTAATGACAATTGGAACACTCTTGAATACTTTGATCCCAGTTGTTGTAACAGGGGTAAAACCATAACCATATACCTTCCATTAGTAGCAAAAGGGAGGTCAATTCAGTTGGGGTGGCTACAGAAAAACCATGATTTATACAGGACTAATTATGACAGCTGGGTACTAGATGATGTTCAGATTGGTGAAACTGTAGACATTATCTTGTATGAAGATACTTTTGCTACTAGTGTAAGCCTCACACTATGGTCATCAGTTGTTGGCGGCAGGGTAACCACACCTCCTTGCGGTGCAATAGATGTGGGTAACTGTTTATACTTTTCACAAGATGGGATTAGAGAGGTTGTCACACAGTTCTTAAATTTCAATCAAGCTGATGGTGTAAGTTTTTATCTAATGACAGTTTCTTCTGGAGGCTGTGATGGATTAAACATAGGAGAGAACATCATGTTGTCAATCAGATCTGGACATGGTAGTTGGAATACATTACAAAGCTTCTCTAATGCTAGCGATACATACTTCTATGTAAATATACCTGAAGCATTCAAAGTACATTCAGCACAACTTCGATGGATGCAAAATCTTCCAGCATTTGCAGGATATGATGTCTGGGCAATAGACAGTGTACAAATTCATAGCATTCACAACAGGACTGTTTGTTCTACTCCATGTATATCAGATAATTTTGAAACTGGAAATTACAATTCATCTGTTTGGAATTTTATAAGAGGAGCACAGGTAACCACACCACCATGCAATACGGGGAGATCAGTAGTGGCTTTGTACTTTAATCAAAGTGGTACAAGAGAAGCAGTAACACAACCTCTAGATTTGAGAGGCTTATATGCTATTAGTTTCACCATACAAGTAGTGATGTCTAATGAAAGATGTATAGAAGTGTCATTTGGAGAAAGTATTGTAGTAGAGTACTCTTCTAGTGATAGTACTAGTTGGATTGAACTAGCAACTTTTTCTGGCATAAGGCTTGTCACAGATACTACTGTAACAATTTCCCTTCCTCTTGAGGCTAGGAGTCAATCAGTTTCAATACGCATATCACAACCAAGTTATTCAACTAGTGTTTGGTCTATAGGAAATTTTGGCATTTATTCTCCTAACCAGTGTCCTCCATTATCAGTTACACAAACAACTACAGTTACACCATCAACACCTACTCCAAGTTCTACTCCATCAATAGTTCCACACTGCAATTTCTATTGGGATAACTTTGATAATGGTTTAAACTCAAGTACAATATGGTCAACAGTTGATGGTGTACATGCTTCACTCTCACCATGTGGTCTTCCATCATCACAACGATATGGTGTGGTATTCTATTCATCCTCAACAAGACAACTAATAACAAATGCTTTAGATTTAAGAGGAGTAGAATCAATTAGCTTTTTTCTTATCTCTGGATCTTCAAGAAACAGATGTTCCCAGCCTAGTTCCACAGAAGGCGTGTACTTTGCATATAGTCTTGGTAGCACTTCACCTTGGAATACACTAGAATATTTTGCGCCAAGTTGTTGTGAATATGGTAAAACCATTGCCATTTACATTCCTTCAGAAGCACAGTCCTCATCAGTATATTTAAGATGGTCTCAGCCAACTCATGTTGCTTTTGCCAATGGTGATGTTTGGGTAATAGACAATGTCCAAATTGGAAAATATGTTGAGACTGTTTTGTATGATGATGAATTTTTAAATGGTTATGATTCATCCATTTGGACAATAATTGAAGGAGGAAGTGTACGTTTACCACCATGTGGTGTAACTTATTCTGGTAAGGCACTCTACTTCTTCAAAGAAGGAGTGAGAATGGCAGTTACTCAGTGGTTGGATTTAAGAGATGCTACCAGTCTCAATTTCTATATAAGAATTGGCTCCTCTGCTAGTGCTTGTGAGAATGCAGATATTGGTGAAGACATTGAATTGTCTTATAGGATCAAATATGGTAGCTGGTTAATACTTCAGACATATACAGCCACTGAGTATAGAGAACCATTTTATGTAAGTATTAGAATCGGCAATGATCTTCAAGTAAATAAAGTTCAATTTCGTATCAGACAACAAGTTTTAGGATCTGATTCGTATGATGTGTGGTCAATTGATAATTTTGCTATTGTTAGTAGACAACAAGAAACAAGATGTTCGCTAGCATGTTACTATGACAACTTTAATTCAGGATCATACAATTCCACAATTTGGAATACAGTTAATGGAGGATCAGTTACTATACCACCATGTAGTGATATGTATAATGGTAGATCATTATATTTCAATGGAAATGGAACACGTGAAGCAATCAGCAATATTCTAGATCTCCGTGGATTATATGCAATATCATTTACATTGCAAATTGGTTCTTATGACAATGACTGTGATTTGGCTGAAGCAGGAGAGAATGCTATTCTCTTCTACTCTTTAAATGGCTCCAACTGGATACAATTGCAATCATTTGATACTACCAGCTATACTAGAGCAACAACAGTAACAGTGCCTATTCCACATACAGTGAGGACACAGGGAGTGTCATTACGTTGGGCACAAACTCAACATTCTGGTTCATCACAAGACATTTGGTTCATAGACAATGTTGGACTGTACTCTCCAGATCAGTGTCCACCAGTAGCCTATCAGATGACATCAACCATCACCATGCCACCATCACCAACACCATTACCTTCTTTTGAACAATGTAATGGTTCCTCAATCACAGATAATTTTGATTCAGGGACATATGATAGTGCACTATGGGACTCTGTGGAAGGAGTAACAACTGCATTACAAGCTTGTGGTTCACCATCTAGTAACCATCATGGTATGTTGTTCACTTCCTCAGGAATGAGGAAGATGAGGACTAGATCATTAGATTTAAGAGGAATAGAGTGGATCAGTTTTTATTTAATATCTGGCACAGGTGCTAACTCATGTTCTCAGCCTAGCAGTACAGAAGGTATTTATGTTCAATACCGTATTGGTTCTAATGGAGGCTTTGTAAATCTTGAATATTATACTCCAAGTTGTTGTACAACTGGCAACACCATAAGAATATATCTCCCTACAGCTGCTAAAGTCACTTCAGTTGTATTACAGTGGTATCAGCAAAACCATTCACCATATGCAAATTTTGACCAGTGGATTATTGACAACATTCAAATTGGAGAGATATTTAATTTACAGCTATATTCTGACACATTTGATAGCATATTAGATTCTTCAATATGGTTGTCTATTACAGGAGGTAGTGTTACATTTCCTCCATGTGGAGCTACTGATTCTGGTAATGCTGTTTACTTTGGTGGTGATGGTGTCAGGCAGTTAGTTAGTCAAAGTTTAGACTTATCTCAAGCATCAGAAATATCATTCTATCTGCGTATTGGGTCATCAGATGGTACATGTGAGAATGCTGAACCAGGTGAAGACATTGAAGTAGCTTTTACAGTAGATTCTGGGACAACTTGGACCAACTTGGCATTTTATGATTCTAGTAGATATCAAACTGCAAAATACTTGCTTGTACAGCTTCCATTGGCAGCAAAGCAAAGAAACACCCTGCTTCGATTCAGGCAGGCAACGAATACTACACAAAATGAGGACACCTGGTCTATAGATGCATTCTTTGTGAAAGGAATGTTACCAGAGATCAAGTGTGACTGCCTAAGCATTACAGAGAACTTTGATAATGGTTATTATAATCCTCAACTGTGGCTTAGCATAATGGGAGGTCATGTGACAATGCTTCCCTGTTTATTTGGTTCAAAAGGTATCAGCTTTGATCAAAGAGGTACAAGAAAACTATTGTCTCGTCAACTAGATTTGACTGATATATACACCATAAGCTTTGTATTACGTATTGGCTCTTCTGCTTCTGATTGTAGGAATGTTATCAATGGTGAATTCATTACATTATCATATAGTTTAAACAGTGGGAGTAGTTGGAACGTGCTACAAAGATATACGGCTTCTTCATATGCTAGTGCCAGTACTGTAGTTGCACTATTACCATCAATAGTACAATCACCAAATGTCATGTTACAGTGGACACAACAGCCATATATGGGTAATGTGTGGGCTATTGATAACATTAAAATGTACTCTACTAACAATAACTGTCAAGAACTACTACTTCTTTCATCATCTGTTACTACTGTGAGTGCCAGTAATCCAATAACACCTTCTGCTACCATACACACTGTAACTACATCCTCCATACACACTGTAACTACATCTTCCATGACTTCAATACCTGTTAGGCCAAATCCAACTAGTACATCCATTTTACTGACTTCTGTTGTGGCCACTTCTCCATTAACATCATCTCTGTTAGTGTCTAGCTATTCTGCAGCTGCTTTTATCTCATCTTCTTCAATAGTACATCCAACTGTATCCATGGTTACAAGTACAACAGCTATGTCACTATCCATGGTTACAAGTACAACAGCTATGTCAGTATCTACTTCAATTATTGAACCAACTCCATCTTCTTCACCAGTACAAGAGGATTGCTTTGAAATATTTGATCCACTCAACAATGGAGTATACAAGTATGTACACAAGTTTAGATCTAATTTGGGAAAACCTACATTTGGGCACAATTTACCCTTATAAATAAATGGTATTTTATACTGTACTGTGCTAATTACTCAGCAACTTGAAGAGGGAGATATCTATGGCCTTTCAAAGTATTTGGAGTACAAGAAACAGTTTCAACAATTTCATACAATTTTAATGTAATTTTTTTACTAGTGTGCTGCATTGCAAGTCCTCAGAAATGGGTGGAGTATGGGGGCTATAGAGTGGGCACTAAAAAGGGTCATAATGGTAAGCTCCAGGCCAAAATACATAGCTTCTGGATGCACAGACTTGGTACAAAATATGCCAATTTCACATTCATGTAACTTTGCTAACCAATCCAAGCTAATAACAGCATCTGTAGACACTCCAGTGCCCTCCCACAGCTACTAGAGCATTGTGCACATTTTGACCCACTTCAGAAAGCAGACCCAACAAGTTTAACACAAAATTACTGCTTCTGTGTACTCTTTTACAGTCCCTAAATAATTGAAGTCTGCAATTGCAGTTATGCTATATAACATCAGTTACCACTGTACTCTATTATGTATTACTGTAACTTTTACCTTATATAGCCCTACATTGTGGAACTTGCTGACTGGTGTAAATGTTGCAACTAATCCATGCAGAGTTAGGACAGATGATGTTCTACTTTTTTATGGATTTGCTGCTCGAGAAGCTGTCACAGAGTACTTGAATTTAACTAGTGTCAGGTACAGTTTTACTATTTGGTAATTGGAGTTCAAATTGATTGAGATAGTATTGTGTCATACAGTCAAGGGAAGCAAGGGTTGGCTTGCTACAGACAAGTGTGTTTATTTTTAATATTAGCTATAAAGGAACTGGAAAATGTAATTTTCATTAATTTGTAACTTGGTTATGCCCTGACAAAGTAGCCCATTTTTTCTGCTGTAAAGACTTCCAGTGAAATACCATACATACCAATTTTAAACTGAACTGCCCATCTCCAAGGTACAGTATGTGCCTTCAGACTACCTTAATATTTTCTTAATCTTTCACAAGCTAAGTTGTGGTGATTTATGCAATATATTTTAAAACTGAAGGGTAATAAGAGCACATTAGAATCCATTTAGCTTTCAATTTTTATACAGATTTAATGGTTAATGTACTGGTGAGTTATGTACATTTTAACAAGTGATTTACTGCAGTTGTCCGGACAAATCGCTAACAGAAACTAACTGAATTTTTTCTAGTACACTTTGGAAACTGTGAGGGTACATTTTAAAGTTAAATCATACTCCGACTGAAAATGAACAGTTACTACCTGAAAACCATAGATGCTCAACGTGAACTCGAATATACGTATTAGTCAAACTTCATAGAAATTGGTATGGATTCAAATAGTGACCTCACACCTAACATGCCCTGGGTTGTAACCACTGCACTGCTGCTGCAGACTACATACCTCCCTTAGTTTGTGCTTTATAACTCTAAGTTCTAGTCAACTTCTTGTTAGAAGTTCTAGCAATGCAGTTCTTGAGATTTCTAAAACTAAAAACTCTGAAATGCAGCACAAATAGTGTTGTACTCTACTAGAGTGCAAAATTTAAAGCAAGTTACACCCCGTTCACACTACCCTCTCTAACCCGGGTAGAGCATGGCACGGCTCAAAACAAGTTGCAGTGTGAATCAATTGAGCCGTGCTGAACCGGGTCCAGCACGGCACGACAAGGAGAGGTGGGCTGGCATGGGTTGGCCCGCGGAGTTGGCTCAGGATGGCATATAGTGTGAACACATTTCGAGCTGGCCAACTCAGGTTAACAATGTAACTTGCTTCTGTTAGTCACACAGCGAGTATATTCTATGTTCTAATCAAAATGGCTATGACGTACCGTAGTTCTAATACACTTTGTGACAATTACGCTCGAATGACGCATTAATAATCCTGGAGAAAGGAGCATCCACTAACTTAAACATGGTGTCTCTAACATTGTATGGCTTATTTCAACTGGTTCTACGCTTCCTTGCTACAACTCTAGTGCCTTTTTATTAAGCGCCTAAATAATAAAAAGTTCGTGTGCTTGTCTTAGCTAATTATTATTCGGCGCTCGCACTATCAAGCTCGTGTCAGATGCAGTAGTGTGAACAAGTGCCAACCCAATTTCAATAACCTGAGTTGGAAAACATTCTGGCTAACCCCGGATAGTGTGAACGGGGTGTTAGCTGTGTGTGTAGGCTGCACAGCTTCACAGAGCTTGCAAATGCAAAAATAAGTCAAATCTATACCAAAATAACTGAGCTGTGCAGCATTTATAAAATCTCTGGTGTGAAAAATGTGTGACATAAAAGCTAGATGTGGTAAATTTTCACACCAGCAATTTCGGAGGCTGCACTCTTTTTCACAGCTCATGATCAGTTTTTTTAAAATTTGGTTTAGATTGATTACTGCTGTAGTAAAGTTGGAAATACACTGTCTACATGTGGTCACTATTATTGTGTTGATTTAATAGTGAAATATGTAGTAGTTGTAATATGGGCACAAGTGATTTCAGGAAAATCACAAGTGCCCATGTTACAACTAATATATTCCACCTGGGTGACCCACCTGCAAGTGTACATGGAAACTGCAGGAATGCTTTGCGAGTGTATTTATATGGGACCATGTGACTTTCGATTGTGGGTAACGTCGTAAGAGCAACGACAAGGCGCTGCTGAGAGGCCGAACGTAAGTGTATCGTCACGAACATGCAGATCGCTTCGATTGTGGGTACGCAATTAAACACAGGAAGTCCAAATATGAGCTGAACAGCTCATAATGAAGCTTAAGTACACTATAAAGTACTTACTATGCTAGCCATGAATAAACTAAAGCAGTGAATATGTTTACAGCGCTATAATGACCTAGCCAATTAAGCGCCACGCCCAGTCACTACGCGTGTGTGACATCGCGCCAGGTGTCAAAACAGCTCTGTAAAGACGACTCAACTACACTAAAGTACTTACTTTACTAGCCATGAATAAACTAAAGTAGTGAATACTATTAACACTAATGGCCAAATCAATTAAGTACTACACCCAGTGTCTGAGGGACACCGCCATGTGACTATTGAATGTAACATGTTCAATATAAACTAACCTGTGACCTTCTTCATTCAGTAAAACAATGAACTATCTTCTTCCCCAAGTCCATGATCTATGCCTTGGCTCACTGTACAAAAACTAAAACCCACTATCGATCCTGTGAAATGTCGCTATATTAAAGGAGAGGAGATCACACAGTTTCATCAAAGAAATCAAATGATTTCTGAGAATGCTTGGAATGCATTAATGAGAATAGGAGGTAGTATATACAAGTTATATCACTCCTAGGAGGGATATAACTTGTTATATTACCTCCTATTCTCGTTACTGCATTCCTGAGCACTGCTAGCATTGCTATTATACCACTTATACACCTTCTCTTCCCTTGGAAGTGAGGTGTGAAAGTGGTATATATTTTCTTAAGTGTGGTTTCTTGTACTACCATCATGCTATGTTTTTGGTTGAGTTGTGTTGTGTTGATTCTTACAGTAGCTTGACCATTAAACCGTGTACAGCACAGGCTAATTGTTACCATAGGCGGTGGAAAGGGGGGGGGGGGCTAGGGGGCTGAAGCCCCCCCTTGGTCTGCTGAGGGGGGGCCCAGCCCCCCCCCCTCAAAATGATATCACACCGAAATTATCTTTCTTGAAGTGGGGCTGAAAACCGTGATAGAGATCGAGATACTCTAATAGAGCAGTCACTCTAATAAAGTAGTCAGTGTGTAGCGAGCTATGTAAGGATTTTATGTAGTTTATCAGCTAGAAATGGTAGCTGGTGAGGTGGAAAACTCTTGTCAGTTGGTTGTGACCTTTTTTTTTTTTTTTTGGTCTCACCTTACCAAACTATAGAAATAAGTCTGGGTCAGCCCAGCAGAGCCCCCCCCTCATATCAACTACTTCCTCCGCCGCTGATTGTTACAGCTTAGTTTCAAAAGAATTAATTAAATATTACTTGTGTATTCTTTTGTATAGTGCTGTAAGCTTTGAACTTCAGTCTGGTTCTCTATTGGAGCACTGCATAACCAACAGTAATGCAAGTATCTTAGTATCCTACAAGATTATGCACTCTTCAGACTGGGTAGACTTAGCAACATACAATTCTGCTGGTAACTTTTAGCACAGAAAATGTAAACATGAATATGATTGCAATTGTATGTATGTAGACTACACCTCAGAGCAGCTGGTACTGCTATTATTACCAACTGCTGCAAGGAGAACGGCAGTACAACTAAGATGGTACCAGCCATGGTATTCAGGATATGGTGAAGACACATGGTCAATTGATGATGTCCTTGTTGGAGCAGTAGATACACTTCATATTAACCAACCAGTAACTGGATATGTTGATGACTTCAATTCTGGAGTATACAAGTTAGCTAATACATCATGTATACATTGGAAGGTTATCATAATATTGTAGCTTTAACTTGTGGGAAACACTTGATGGAGGAATAGTTCGAGTTCCACCATGTGGACCTGTAGTAGCTGGTAGTGCACTGTATTTTGTCAATGATGGTGGCACTCAGTTGGCCCTTACCAGAGTGTTAGATTTATCAAGTGTCAGGTTTGTTAATGCAGTATATGTGTTTGTTTCAAAGTAATTGTATATAGTGTGATATCATTCTATCTTCAATTGGAGCCATGCTCATCAACAGCTTCCATAGCAGCTACAATTTCATTAGAGTACAAAGTGGAAAGTGACCCATCGTTTACTATTTTACAGACATATGTTGAAAGTGGTAGGTTAATTGGCCTTTCTTGAAGTTCACTTATTTACTTTATAACTTTCTTTCTACTAGGGAGGCAAGTTGTTAACTTGCCATTTGCTGCTCAAACTACCAATGTACAATTACAATGGAGAGCTGTACGTAGTGCTGAATGGTCTATGGATAATGTCAGAATAGGAAGTGATGCATTGCTATACAATTTACAATTTGATATTCAAGTTGGTAACTGTCTGCCTCCTCCAATTAATGGATCAGTGTCAGACTATGTGAAGCTTGAATACTATGATGGTACTAGTTGGTCACTACTGCAGAATGAGTGTCTACACTCAAGATGTCTGCTAATGGTAATAATACCTATACATGTATTTGTGTCTTCTGTAAGTTTTTGATATCAAAACTATGTACATTTTAAAAGAAATGCTAAATATATATGTATACTCACTATCTACTTATAGTAGATAATAGTAGATAGTGAGAGGTAGAAGTCAGTTAGGTAGCTGGTTGGTTATACTTATTTTATTACTAGCAGTGTCTATTCTTTTTTCATTGTTAGGATGGTAGCAAGTATTCAGCTAATCGTTATCACCACAAACAAAGAGTGGTTATTCCATTGTGGCCACTAGCGATACAGAACAAACCAGTGTACCAGTTAAGATGGGGAGTGAACAATCCTATTCAGTGGTCTGTGGGCAATGTATATATAGGTGTGTTAGTTGGTTAAACAATAGATGCCTTACATACTAATATGATTTAACAGGAAAGGATTGTCCTCATTTTTGTCAAGGAGCTGGCTACTGTACCCTTTCAGGTATTCCATATATCAAACATCAGTAACATCACAAAGGGATAAATTCTCAATTTCCATGATTTTATTTTTAACGTTTAGGTGTATGTCAGTGTGATTCTGGTGAGATTAGTCCAAACTGTTCACCAACTGGAAGCAGTAGTCCGCAAACAGTAATTACAGATTTTGATGCTATAAACAATGCAATTCCCTTCCCTGTTATATATGGAGCAACACTATCCACAGAATGTGGAGTATTATCATCAGGAAGATCACTAGTGTTCAAGTATGGTATGACCTTTTTGCATAAATTGCATTATTGTTAACATTAGTATAATTTTTATTACATAACTACAATTCAAAGGTATGGAAGAACAAGAGAAATGCAGTCAGAAAATTTAGACACCACAAGAACACTTTACGTTCAGTTTACTTTTGGAAGCAGCAGAAGTTGTGGTGGTACTCTCACTGCAGAAAATATTATACTTCTACAATTTTCATTAGACCAGGGAATATTATGGAATGACATACAAGTTATTGGGCAATCACTTCAGTCATCAACTGGCATAGAAAATTATCACATAGTCATACCACCAGAAGCAAAATATCCTGAAACCAGGTTTAGAATATGGCAACCAAATAGTGTAGGGGACAATTATGACATATGGTCAATTGATGATTTCTTAATTGGAGGAGTTGACTGGAACATCCCCAGGATATCTGAGAACTTTGATCCTGTTGAAAGAAAAAGGTACATTGCTCAAGTATGAATGCTTCAAGTGTATGCCTATATTACTATGCATTATAAAATTTAAGTTGGTTTATGCATCCTTTTGTGTTTGATAGTTGGACATTTTATCCTGGAGGAGTTGTTGAATCATACTGCAGTTCTAATGGTAACAGTTTATACTTTAATGGACAACTGGCACAAAACTCACTGACCACTTTGGATCTCTACATAACTTCAGACACATTTGTTCAGTTTGAGTTGATAACTTCTTGTTCTGCTGATTCATCATTACCATACTACATACAACTGGAGTATTCCACAAATGGTGGACTAGTGTGGACCCCAGTGGAACAAAACTGTGCTACTGGTAGTGATTGCATAAATCGAAGTCTGTAAGTTTTGTTTTAGTGATGTGTCATAACAGTGCTGGTCAAAAATAACACAAATAAACTATTTTTATAATTTCAAATGCATACACATTGTATAAAGTGTATACATAATTACTTTAATTACAATTCCACCCACTCGATTAATGTACACACAGGTATGGTTCTACATACTATCACTTGGAATATGCTAACAATTGGAGAAGAGTCACCCTACCAATTAAGAATATCACTGGTAGTGCAGTCAGGTTGAGATGGAGACAAGTGTACACTGAACCTGGAGTGGTTGGTGACTGGGCTTTAGATAATATTGTGATTGGAAATAGATCACTTCACTGTCCTCAACTCTGTAATGGTCGTGGACGATGTACCCTTGATGGTGTTTGTGTTTGTGATGAAGGATTTAGTGGTGCAAACTGTGAAACAATAGATGTTAACTTTCCTAACAGTATTCAGGTATGCAAACAGCTAACTTCAATCTTGTACATTTTACAGTCTATTAATTAGGAAACTTTTGAAGAACAATCTCATCCTAACTTGTGGCCAGTTATAGTTGGAGGTGGAATTGGTACAGAATGTGGAACACTCTCTACAGGACTTTCCCTTGTCATGAACAATCCTGGTCGTCGATATGTGATCACTGGCTACTTGAATTTGACTGATGCTAACTGTGTACAATTTACACTACAGATTGGTTCTTCAGAAAATCTTACACTGTGTCAACTGGGCATTGGCCCTCAACCAAATGTTGTCTTTGGGTATACCCTCAATGGTGGTCTATCTTGGAGAGTACTTGAATCATTTAAGTAAGCATGCAGTACTAAGTAGAGCGAACAATGTACTGCAAAACCATGAAACTTCTCCATGTATAAGCATGATACTAGACAATGCATAAAAATATGATAGTACAAGAGAAGTAAGATAAGGATTGATGATTCAAAATAAAAATTGTGTGAAATTGTGTCAAATAACTGCTCAGGTAAAAGTGTCTGAGTTTCAGATTAGTACATAGTAATTATAATTAAAATAACAAATCTGGGTATGCACTGTATTTTAAAAAGTATTGTTACAATATTGTCCGGAAAATAAAGTTCAAGTAGGAGATGTAGAGAGACTAGTAAAGCATAATGCAAAGCTGAATGTTATATTGGTCACTAATCTTGGACACAAGTAGTTCACTTTTGCACAAACAAGTAGTGCTTTAAATGTTATAAGGCATTTTCTCTGTTGTCTTATATAGAGCTGGTTAGTCACTGCGGTTTCAATCATAAAATTATCAGTCTATAAAATCTTGTTAATGTACTGTAACTCACTGAGCTGCTTTCCTCAACACTATGCAGGCCTGGTTGTCAAGTGATTATGGTTTGGATTAGTAAGCATTATACCAGATCCCAGGCAATCCAAATTGGCAATTTTTTTTATTGAGTGCTAGCATGAAGCATGTTAGTTCAAATTTCAGAGCCACTACACAAAGCTCCTTTTACATCATTTGTTATTCCAACTTTATTAAGCAACCAAGGCAGTGAACTTCATTATGAGGAATGTTATTATGCCCGCTTACTGTAAGGGGAGTGTGTCACATCTCTGAAAGCATCATTTAGGGATTACCTATTTGCTTTTTGAGACTCCAGAAATTGCTTGTAGAACTTTTGTTGTTGGCTTTGCACATTAGTAGAACAACAAAGCACTTAGCTTAAATGATGTGCTCAGTACAGTCAGCAATGTGGTCTGTACTAGACTACTGCAGCCCCTAAAGAATAAGACACTACAGTAGCTACATATCTGTGCTTTAGAATTGTTGTTTATTGTGAACTGCATAGCAATGAAGTCAAACGCATCATTAACATTACATTAGTAAATTGATAGCTAGTTAGAAATTCAACAAATCAGTCATTAATTAATTAGTCAATAAAGCTACACGGTAGTGTGTTGTGTGGCCAAGAAAGCTGGCACACCACACCCTGGATATATGAATTTACAAGAGAAAGCAAACGCAATTTTCATTTTTTACTCATGCATAGCTCCATAGTCCCTTCTTCAGAGCTCACCGTTTTTGCCTTACAGCTGTCTGGAAGGTACAGTGGGTGAGTTGTGTATGGAAAGTGATACTGTATGATCAAATTCACTCCAGATAAAGTTTGAACGTTTTGTGAAATAGTACTTGGGGGCATAGAATGATATCCTCCTTCTTTTTGCACACTTTACAAAACTTGATATAAAACACACACTCTTTACTTGATAATCTCGAATTTGGTGTGGAGAGAGAGAGAGAGTGAAATCACACGCCAAGTTTGGCACTAATCACAGACAGTTATTTACATTAAGTCATGGCTCATGGTTAACCACTTAAGGGAATTAGTTGAAAATTAGTATGTACATAACTTTAATGCAAACCTCTGTGGTTTGAGCAACAGCTGCAGAGTTACAAAGCAAAAACTAAAATGTGTAGAATTGCGGGGCCAGAATACTCTAATAGAACAGTCACCGAGGGGTAAAAGGTGTAGGAAAACATCAAAAATATTTGTTCAGAGTTTGAACCAGTGACCTTCATACCTAACATCCAAACCTTTAACCATTGAGCCACTACTGTCTTGCACCTTTGATTCCACAATTGTTTTCACCCAGACTTTTAAAGGCTACACCCTTTTTTTGCAGTTTGGCTCTTCTTTATATTTATTGGACATTTAGTTAGGCACCTGGCTTTTAAGAAGTAGTTCAAAACGTCATACGATCAACAAATGTGTTGTAGTTCCAGACAGCATCTTTGCTTGTTAAACATATTCTTTGATTCTCCGATGTACAGTATTGATTGGCATAAATGTTTTCTCAACCACCACCTGGAATTGTATTACTTTTTAAGGTTTACTGGCAAATAACTTATACAGAGAAATTTGTACCTGACACACTTGATTGCTGTATTTATGTTTGATGTACTGTTGTATTTACAGTTCATCCAGCTATGCTAATTCTCAACAAGTCATTGTTCCACTACCCACTGATGCTCAAAGTTATGCTGTACAACTAAGCTGGTGGCAGTTAGCAGAAAGACAAACTGGAGCTTTTGCAATTGATAACGTTCTTCTTGGTCCATCACATTTTGACTTTGCATCAACTTACAGTGAAACGTAAGTTAGTTGGTCAAGCCATCTATGTTTGTTAATGCCATTACTCGTTTAGTTTTGAATCTGGCAACGCTGGTAACTTGTGGTGGTCAATATCTCCTGGTGGTACTGTGTCTAGTTCTTGTGGCTCTACAAATGCTTTAGTGTTTGGAGCTGGCTTGATGGACAGGGTGGCAGTAACCAGACCTCTTGCTATACCTGTCACTCCCAGTACTTCAGTGGAGTTATATGAAGGATTTGACACCAGTAGTGATGTAACTAGATTAAACAATGAAGGGTGTGTTAGAAGCAATGGTGCAAGTGTATTGCAAAATGTTTTTACTTTTAGATGGAGTATTACTGGTCAAATTGCATCCTTTTGTGGCTCCTTGTACAGAAATGGAAGTGCACTTGCCTTTGCAACAGCAGACATTAGAGAAGTGATCACCAAACCTATTGATACTACTTATGCTAGTCATGTTAGCTTCTACCTCTTATTTGGTAAGCATATATCAATATGTAATTATTAATAGTAACATAATGTAAGAGAGTATATAACCATACCTATTTCATAATAGTGTTGCAGATCCATTCATTGTATTGTAAACAAGGAAAGATGATATTATGAAATGTATTTATACACAATATGCATGTTAAATTACAGATGAATGATGCTAATCATTTATAATGCATCCAACAATGTGAATATTAACAATTTTCAGCCTAAGATGTTGTTCATAATCGCATACATATTCTGTACTATAGGTGGCCAAACCTGCCATAGAATAGATGATGAAACTAGAGGAATACAATTGTCTTATATGAATGATGACTCTGGCAACTGGATACAGATTGCATACTTTTCTGATACAATGCTTTATTCGGTGAGAAGCCATCAATGGATATCTACAGTATAATACCTCTAACACACAGTATAGTATGGATGTATAAATTTAGTAATATACGTACCACAAAATTATGAAATTGTCCTCAAACTTCTTATCCGTGATAGCATGCAAGAGAAGTTTTGGAAATGCTACCAGCAGGTGCTAGGAAGCCAAACACCAGGTTAAGATGGAGACAACTATACCACAGCTCTATCCTACTAAGAGATGTTTGGTCTATTGATGAGATAATGATACTAGAAAGACCATTAGATTACAACTTACAGTTCAGATATACAACTGGTTGCAATACTGATACACATGGAGAGTAAGCAAAACCTTCATCATGACCTAAAGCACATATTAAAATGTGATATCCCACAGAATACTGGTAGAGTACTTTTCAAGTTTGACCAACTGTATGTGGAGGTCAATCCATCAGTTCATACCTCCTTCTTCTTGCAATGATATTTCCACAGAATACTTGCAACCTTTACATTTTGCAGAAAGGTATTATATCTATCTATCTATGTATACATATTGTATATTATATAACTATCTTTTAAATGTATGTAAGCCACTATAGTGGCATATTTTATTTTATGTATTTATTTAGGCTTTACAGCACAATTGCTGAAGGTCTGTAGGACACCTGGTCCTACAGCCTGTTTTTAAAGTTGTTATATAAAGTGTGCTTGTATTATTTAAAATACTGAAAATGCATAAAAGGTACTGGTCTATTTTGGCTACTAAATATTTGCAAACAGCAGTATAAAGCAAGTGTCTCTTTTCCTTAAGTGAAATACACTACAGTAGATCCTCACTAATTCAAACTCCAGTAATCTGAACACTTGTTTATCTGAACAGTAGGAGTGACTGTTCTACAAGAGTATTTTGTTGACAGATGTATGTTCTATTAGAGTAAGTGTACTGTATGTTCTTATAGAGTAATTGACTAGGCTCTGTGTATACAGTAATCAGTGGGTTTCACTAATTCAAACAAATTAATTTTTGTTAACTTGAGAACAGAGCTGTTCAGATTGATGAGGATCCACTATACTCTTCACTTCTTTTCAATCAAGAATTATCATTAGGTTACTCAGAGGCTCTCAGGAAAAGGTAACAAACAACCAAGGTTGAGTAGCTATCTGGTAGTAATACTAAATGGTATAGCTACTACAGCATGAGGTATCCAAGTTATAGATTGGTGACCCCTCATGATAAACATTTGCATGCTCATCTTGAAAAACCACTGTACCGCAAGGGAACACTACAAGTAAAACATGGATTTATAATATCAGAATTATAAATGTGAAAAAAAACTGTACAGCATCCACATGGTTGTGTGTTATACATGTTATAGAACATGCACTTTATATAAATTGCGTGTGTGCAAGGGTTATGTATAAGAACACAAACATACTTACATACATGCACATGTGTTCTGTACATGTATGCACTTATCATGTCCCATGTTTATAATGCAGCACTTGGACTAGTGTAACACTGCCACTACCACCTGAAGCATTTACTGCAGATACCCAGTTTAGATGGAGTGGTCCAGGAAATTGTCTGACTTGTCAGCTATTGCTAGATGATGGTAAACGTCATGTTATCTATAAACTGCATGTACATGTGCCATTGCCATGATTAGTATACATCAGACCAGGCTGTCCAAACAACTGCAATAATCATGGAACATGCATCAATGGAGTATGCAGGTGACAAATTGTACCATTGTACATGTTTTTTTTAACAGCTGCAAACCAAAAATTCCAGTATAGGGAAAAAACAAACAGTATACAAGCACAGAGGACTTTGTGTGTGTTACAAGTTTAGAAATTGTATACCCATACAGATTAAAAGCATGTTAATAAGATTATTTACACTGCCGTGCTTCATAATGTGTGTACATGCTTACATGCAGATGTAGGTTTGGGTCATATGGTCCAGCATGTTTGACAGCATCTTCTATAAAACAATTACGAGAAGATTTTAGCAAATATTCATTAAATTCAACATTATGGAGTTTAATTGGAGGTAATAATGAGAATTCAACTGATTCTCATTGTGGAAAGCTAACAGGTTAGTTGACACAACACAAATATTAAAATGTAATACTTTTCATGATATTCAGGACCCAATCTAATGTTATTTAGTGGATCGGGTGTAAGAGAAATAGTCACAGTGGACATCAATACTGCATGTACAAATGATTACTTCATAGAGTTTGTAATTAGGATAGGTGGTAGTAACACTATGTGCAACACACCAAGTGATCCATCTGAGAGTGTGATCCTACAGTATTCTATTGATGGAGGTGCTTCTTGGGATAATTTGGCTATCTTGTGTTACAGCCAGTATCGTACTGCTACACATGTAACTTATGAGCTAACACCACAATCCCAAACTAGATCAACAAGATTCCGATGGTGGCAACCATCACATGATGGACTAAACCTTGATGAGTGGGCTATTACTGATGTATTCATTGGTGGAAATCTTGCAGAGAACAACATCTTTGAGAACTTTGATCCAGTCAATAACAACAACTGGCTATTCTTTTCAGGAGCTAACATCACTGAGTACTGCAATTCTGAAGGGAATGCTTTGGTTTTCTCAAGAGATGGATTTGTCTCTACAAGAGACTTTTATGTAACTATTAATCATGTTATCCAATTTGACGTCAACCTGTTAGCATGTGATTGTGGTCCACCACTACAAAACTTTTCCCATATACAATTGGAATTTTCAGTTGACAGAGGAAATAACTGGAGGTTGTTGTCAATTGATGCTGTGTTCTCTCCAACAATGCACCAACAATGGAACGATGTTGTAGTACCGATTCCTGAAACTGTTGCTAACCAAACACTCAGGTTACGATGGGTGCAACCAAATATTGGCTACTCCTGCTGGGCTATTGATAATGTTAACATCAGTGTTGTCTGCTTGGACTGCATTACTCCTCCTCTAAATGGCTTGTTTGATGACTTTGAAACTGCTTTAACAGTAGAGAGACAGTGGCAGATGCCATTTAAGTTTGGCAGTATCGTTAGCAATATTTGCAGAAAATCAAACAATGTGTTACAATTCTTCACAGTACATTGCCAAAGTTATGCCATCACTAAGTCACTTGTATTAACGAGTAGCTCATTTGTACAGTTTGACTTGGTCATTAACTGTAATGGTGCTAATGTTGGCCCACAAAACATCAGAGTAGAATATTCTACTGATGGCTCCAGTTGGAATCTGGTACAAGAAGAATGTTTACTTCCTAATGATTGTGAAGATTACACATTTGGTAGTGTGTACCACTCAAATATTTACTCCACATGGAGAAGAGTACTGTTACTTCTTCCTCAAAGTCTGCATATAAAGTAAGCATTGTAGATAAGTGTATATACATATAGTTTAGTTGACAGTTTGGTTTACATAGTGACTATCCAGTTGAATTAAGATTCACATCAGACAGTGATGACTCCTTTGACTGGGCTATAGACAATGTCTACATTGGCAGTGGCTGCAGTTTAGAATGTATAGAGCATGGTAGATGTATAAATGGTACATGCAGGTATGAATAAATTTGTCATTCTCACATAGCATTATTACTGATACTTCTCTGTAGATGTGATGATGGTTACTTTGGTCCTGATTGTGAACCAAATGTCACAGCTCCCAGCTTCAAGGAAGAATTTGAATCTAACCTACCATCTAGCCATTGGCCAGTTGTAGCAGGAGGATCGATTGAATCAACAAGTGTTGCATCTGGGAATGCTCTTGTTTTTAATAGCGTAAGTTTAGATTGGCATGTAATATAGTGCATTTTCATAATATATTTTTAGGCTGGTGTTCGTTACATCGAGAGCAGCGACATGGATTTATCCAATTCAACCTTTGTACAACTAACCACACAATTGAATGCAACAGTGACAGCTGATAAAGCAGTTGTCACTCAGTACTCTAGTAATGGCGGTATTACTTGGAACACCTTAAGTATGCTTTATCACGAGGATGCAAATCAAAGCACTGATAACACTCCAGTACAAAATATTTATGAGGTACCCAGTGGCATGCAGACTCATACAACAAGGATTCGTATGTGGCAGCCAGAAAATCAATTGGAAGGTGATGCTATTTGGAGTGTGGATGATTTATATATTGGAGGAGAAAGAGTAGCACCACTTGGCATTGAGGGTGACTTCATTACTGCACTTCCTCCTGAAAAATGGCCATCTCATGCTGGTGGAGTAGCTGGATCATCTTACTGTGGACGTGATGGTGTAATATTGTTTAGTAACTCTTCAAGTGGACTTCATCACCTTGCAACAACTTTTCTTGATCTTGCTGGTGGTACCAATTTGATACAGTTTGAGGTGAGAGTATAATTATATTGCTGAGGTCATTATTGGCTGTTCTGATGAAAAACTTTTAGTTTACCACTAGCTACTGTAAGCACTAGTCCCATCACAACTTATGTTAATGGCGTATACTGTAGATATTTATACTGCCACTGGCCAGCTGAAACACGAGGCTAGAGCCATAAACAGCCTTGGACAGTTTCCCAAATGTTTTCTATGTAAAAGTCTTTGTTTTTCAGTGACATAGGTGGTCTTGAGAGCCCAACATTAAGGCTGGAGACACCATATGACCTATTTGACCATTTTCTATTCCTTTACCAATTTTCCACTCACCACTCATGGTGACATGCTTGTGTTACAGATACCATCATGCAAAAGGTACTCAAAATCATGGCTATATCAATAGCTAGTTAGCTATGGGATAAACACTATGGTTGGCTGCATTCATGGTGAAAATTTCAAACTCGTAGCTTTAAGCTACACTGGATTGAAATGTTTAAATCATTTATCTCATGATCTATCAATGTGGATAGTTTGACATATTTGATGATTTACTGAAACTCTATGTATATTTTGTAGCTATGTATGCGTGTTTATATCAGGTCTAACAGGCTGTACACAGTCTAAATAGCTATTATGTTAATGCTGGATATTAATTCCTTTCTGTAGATCAACATTGGATGTGGTTACAACACAGCAACAGCAGGTGCTGTTAGTTTAGAGTTTTATTATTTGGATTCTGATGAGTCATGGACACCAGTAATTAGCCCATGTAATACAAATGACCAATGTACTAATGATCATGAGGAGACCATCTACTACTCTATCAACTATGGAGGATGGACCAGAGTTACTGTAGTCATCAGTGAAGATGATTCATCAAGGTTGGTACATTTATAAGAAGAATGAAGTGTTAGTATACTTGTACCCATGTAGTACATTACAGACTGTACATGTGAAGTCAAGAGTTACAGTAATACTGTACATTAGGAACCATATAGGTTTGCACTTGAAATGTTGACCAGAAACCAACCTCACAATATCTTCATGGTGTCTTGACAGTATTGGTTAGGTGTAACCAAGACCAAAAGTGCTACATGTATGAGTACAACCTGAAACACTCCAAAGTGGTTGTTAATAAGTTTTATTACTTTAATTTAGTGGAAGTTTCCACTGACTGATTGACTTATGGCTGCCTGACTGACTTTACTATTGCCTTCAGACAAGCGCACTTTATAATGGCTCAGGCTATGAGCTTGATTTTCACAGTTAGTCATCGCATCAGCCCAATGGGTGCCTTTTGGCATACCTATAATGTACACATCATGGACTTACCTCTGTGCTCCTTTGTTCCTTTGTGTCTCCTTTCTCTTTGCTGACATCACAAGGTGTCGATTCACAGTAACGCATGATAGCTTCTCTACGTTTGTAACTGTAGTTGTCTGGATTTTCCTACTGATTGGATTGATTGCAAAATCACTTCTCGTTCTGTTCATTAGTTGTAACAGGCTGAACATATGTAGCTGAAAAAAAAGGAGAATTGTCACTTCACTTTTCAGTAAGTGAAAGATTGGGGTGCACATTCAGATGAAAACTTTAAGTCTGGCACCATTCTTTCTTTTGATGTGGTATGTGTGAGTCCACTACTCATAATTACACTACATATAAAATGTGTACAAACAAGCACAGTAGAACCTTGATTATCTGAACCCTCAATTATTCGAACAGTAGTGGTGACCTAGAGAATTTTGTCAGTGTATGTTCTATTAGAGTATTTGAACACAGCTCTGTGCATAAATAAATGGGCTTTGTTTATCCAAACTAATTTACTTATCTGTGATTGAACTTGCACACAGGTATTTGGATGTAATGGAAGTCCCACTGTACAAGGTAAATTAGGAGTTTTAATTTAATTAGGGATCATAGAAATAAAATTACTTTTAGTACACGGAAGGTTGTACCAGCAGATTATGCTAGTGTGCATTTACAGTAATCTCTAATTCAGTCATGGGAATATAGACTGAAGTAGGGATTAAATTCCTGCTAATATATTTGCAGGTGTAGGTGTAGGTAACCTTACTACCTTTTATCTCTAATTTTTCTTGTACTTGTATAGTGTACATTTCCTTTACACAGAATAAAGAGTTTCCGTTGGAATCAAGGATATTACACTATTGATGACTCTGCTTATCCATCATGGGCCCTCTCCAGTGTCTTCATCGGACTGCCAAAGAATTGTCCAAACTTTTGTTCTGGAAATGGAATGTGTACCACCTCTGGGTGTGAATGTGATCCAGGGTATTCCCCACCAATGTGTCTACCAACAACTAACAGGCCCACCTCTCTTAATGATGATTTCAGTAATACTCAAATTGATATGACTAAATGGTCTGAAGTGTTTGGAGGTAGTGTTGGGACACTGTGTAGTCTACCAAACAATGGCAACAGTTTGTACTTCAACCAGCCAGGAATCAGGAAAGCAGTTACAGTTGATCTTGATACGACCACAGCAATGTTAGTATCGTAGTTATAATAATTTTTGTACTGAATTTGTTTTCTAGTGCTCTTTCATTCCAAGTCAATGTTGGTATCAGTTCCATTACTGGTTGTACAGTCCCACAAAACTTCAATGAAGTAATTCTCCTACAGTATTCCACTAATGGTGGTATTACATGGACGACTATATTGACAATAGCACACATTGATAACAGTGGTGAGACAAGGATGGTGACAATACCAGATACAGCAAAGACATCTTACACAAGATTCCGATGGTGGCAACGTTTCAACTCTGGAGTGGATATGGCACAATGGTCCCTTGATAATGTCAACATCAGTTTTATACCAGTAGCTTTGACCAAATTCTATGAAAACTTTGAATCTGATGACACTATCATATCACGCTATGATGGTGTTGTTGATTTTTATTGTAGATCAAATAGTAAAAGCTTAGTCTTAGAGTAAGGAATTTTGTAAGTTAATGTTTTGATTTACCATATCTATTCTTTTAGTGGACCAGAAGGAACATCTGCCATTACAGACTATATTGAATTCATAAACACATTGACACTTCAATTCAAACTAGCTACTTCATGTGATGGCGATGTTAATAGTGGTGGATCTTTTGTTATCCTTGAAGTGTCATATGACAATGGCATGAATTGGGAGCAGGTATTGCATCTATGTGGTACACTTTAACTTGACTGTTTTATAATGTATCTTACAGGCTATCACACCATGTAGTACTTCTGAAGACCTTTCTTGTTTAAACACTCGTTTCTTCATGCCTTCTGTCTGGGGCTGGGAGAACAGGGCAGGATGGTTTAGGTACACTGTGTCATTAGCAAGGCTACCTCACAACGATAGGATAGGAAAATTGCGATGGAGGAAACTAAATAATAAAACTGTCTCAATTGATGAAATTTATGTTGGAAGAGAATGTCCAAATCATTGTAGTCTTCATGGAGACTGCAGGGTATGTTGTATGTTCAGTAATTTTTTAACATTTATCAAAAGCACATCATGGAGCTTTGTCAAACAATTGAACTTGATTACAGAATATTGACACAATTTGGCATCATACAATTTGGGGTGCAATTAGTAACAGTGCAGGAGAAACTCAGAAGTAGAGTGTGTTTAAAGTCATTTTCCAGATTAAAGATTACCAATCAGAAGAGACAATTGAGAATTATGATGCTGAATGCATATAATTATGTATGGTGTGAAAATGTTTGTCACTTACCACTGAGTTTCTAGCATGCATCATTATCTAAAGAGGAATAGTTTCAATTACAGTTCAGGAACTACACACTGCTGTCCAGAGTATTAGTTTACAATGCCATTAGAATTGCTGCAATTATGCCTGTGTAGTTTTGGGAATTGGGAATAACGAGTATGTGTGGGAATCATTTTAGCATTTTGAGGTAATTATAAAGCTTTAACAGTTGGAAAATCTCCAGATTGCTCAATTTTGTTAAGAAGATTGAGATACTCTAATAGAGCACTCAAAAATTCTAATAGAACAGTCACAAATTATTACTACTCTAATCACATAGTGGTTTAATTTGCCATACATTAGTCCCAATAGTAGGAGTGCAATTAATCCCAAATCGCACAGCCTTGTTTCTGTAATTGCACTGTAAAGTAGCCAATAAAATAGCAGAATAACAGAAGCCTTTTAAGTGCAACAAGAAAGTGATATAATGAATAGCCAATCAAATGAGCTGACAATAGAAGCCTTTTAAGTGCAACATGTGTAGATATTTTAAGTAGCCAATCAGAATTGCTGACAGGTGAAGCCTTTTAAGTGCAACAACAAATGATGTAATACAAAGAAGGATGATGCAATCACCTGGTAGAAGTTAATGGCCACATAGAACTGGATAGATGTGTACTACAAACCACGAAGGGTGGTCACTATGTGATTAGTAGGCAATCACACGCATTTTCGTGCAATTATGGAATAATTGTACTCGTAACAGTCAAAATTGCACTCGGCTTCGCCTCGTGCAATTTTGACTGTTACTCGTACAATTATTCCTTAATTGCACTCAAATGTGTGTGATTACCTATATTAATAAAGCAATTACATAGAATGAAATACTCTAATATAACAGCAAGCCAAAACAATATAGAACTTTTGAAGATGAAATGTCAATGCAAATGGTCTAATACACCAATAAACTAACATTATTGGCCATACATGGTGGCATACTTTTTGAAAGCATAACAAGTGCTATTTGGGCACTGTTCAAAAGCATAATGCTCAATTTTGGAGCATAATAATTTCATTCCTAAATGCCATACATGCTGTATGTAAAATTGTAATTCACATCATTGTAGGATGGTAGCTGCAGATGTGAGAGTGGATATGAAGGAAGAGACTGTGGTATTGTTCAAAGGAACGACGATATGGCTACTATAAGTGATAACTTTAATACCAACTATGTTGATGACAGATCTTGGATACAGGTGACTGGTGGTATCATAGAAGAAACATGTCCATCACAACCAACCAGTAAGTGTTTAATAATGCTTAGTGATATGAGTTTTGAGGCTGTTGTTAACAGGAGGAAGTTCTTTGCACTTCAATGGTGATGGTGTACGGTCAGCCATCACTGTACCATTTGATGCCAGGAATGTTGAGGAGTTCAACTTTGTATTTTACTATGGCGATAACTGTGCTGTAGAAACACATGGTAGTGAAGTCAGAGTTGCTGTGTCAAATGACTTTGGAGTTTCTTGGAATGTAGTTAAAATCATTGGTAAGTTTACTTGAATATCTACGAAATACATGCTGAGTTATCAATCTAACTGTTTGCATGCTGTAATAATTTCAGGTTTGTAGGTATAAAGTAGCTAAGTTAGCTTAGTGTGTCTCTGTGTGTGATGTATGCATACTGTGCAAATATAAAATTTTACATACACTTTTTTTGGTATAATGTATGGTGTATACATCTCTTTCAGGAACACACACTACTCAAGGTGTCATAATTGTCCCTTTTGGCAGAGATTTAAGGCTAAATAACACAATGATAGGATGGTTTCAATTTGAACATGGAGCTGGTGCTATAGATTCATGGGCAATAGACAGTATAAACATCACTATTTCATTAGACAGTGTTGAAGCTGTATCTCACAGTACTAATAATTCATCATCTTGGGTAATTGGTGTAGTCGTTGGAGTAATGATGGTAATTCTTGCAATTATTATTACTCTCCTTGTCGCCATGGTAGTAAAGAAGTACACAAGCAAGCCAACAATGAGAGGTGTCCCTACCAAACAATCATCTGGAGATGTGATTCAAAATGAGTTGTACGATGACATAGCATTAAGTGAAGTAGACGGTCCAGAACAGGAGAAGACTAGCTCTATGTAGTTATTAATTGCTCTGCATTTGTTTACACATACATGTTATGCAATTAAGTAACCTTAACTTAATTATTACATATAGTAAAAGTGCACTAGTGTATTTGTTGCCATGATACAGTACAGTGTAGCTATAATGTTGTCATTATCATTTGTTTCATACATATTTAAATGGTTTTACAGCCTTAGGCAAAGTTGATTCACACTTACAGTTTATTGACCAAAATAGGCCATTCTCTACAGAATGCATACATGATTCAAAGCTATAGATTGATTGATTGATTGATTGATTGTAACTTTACAGTACTGCATACAAGTATAGAATAAGGGATGTACAATTGATAAAATCTTTAGGGTACCATACTGATGGTCTGCTAGCTCAAGGCTACGGCCATTAATAATCAAAAATTTAGTTACTTACCGTATATAAAAATTACATTACTTATACTTAAAGAGTTACATTAAAGGGGGTGGGGTGTGTTGGAACATCTACTACATGGGCATAAAAAATGAAATGTATATACAAGGGTTGTCATGTCTAAAGTTTGATGAAAATGTGACCATAGAAACTTATATATCCTTGTCTTGTTCGTTTTAATAGATAAAGATAAGTCAATGGGGGTAAGGAATTCCACAATCGAGGGATTCTATTGAAGAAAAAATGTCTACCTGCATTATTATTGTTTCTAACATGGATCATTTTACCACTTGATCTATACAATTATATATATGTAAGACTACTAGTTTACAGCACTCCAACTCAGCCTCAATAATCATTAAACTCCCCAAAAATCATGACAGTTACAAGGTTTTTATACACAAAGGTGACCTATATATCATGTGATCTATATATGTAATTGTATATTGTTCAGTGTTCTGGAATAATCTGGCACAATCTAGAACAGGCTGGAATTTCCTTATTGTACAAAAGGGCACCACATTACATATACTGCTAATGAGTATTATCAGTGGCATAGCTAGCCCTGAAGGATTGGTTGGAAACTGCAGCAATCATGATGTGCTCTTGGATGCACTAAGGGGTCTGGAAGCATTCCCCCAGGAAAATTTTCGAAGTTAGATCCTCTAAAGTTGAAGATGAGAGCAGGCATAAGTAGTTTATCATTCCACTAAAAATATGTTTGACTGTTGTATTAGGGTGATTGCTCTATTAAGGTGACTGCTCTATTAGGGTATTTCGATCTGGTGTGGCCATTTTCTAGAAACTGAGTTGGTAGGGCACTGAAACTGATTGGTTGGGCCTGTTCCCTACAAGTACCCACCTTAACTATGCCACTGAGTATTATACCTTTTCACATCCTTTTCCATGCCTCTTTTGTATTACATGGCTTCAACCACTTGTTTGACTGCTTACACAGCTTAGTGGTCTTTATTTCACTTTAGCATGAGCATTCTTTGTGCCATTAAAATTTTTATAACAGTTTTTGCCAATTACGCAATTAGATTTAGTTTTATTCATGAAAATAACTTAAACAAATGCATAGGGTGTTGAGGGATTGCTTTATGGGAAAGTTTAAAATACATCATTTTGACGTTTTGGAGTTTATGGAAGGAGAATTACAGTTGCTAACAATTGTAATCTGAAAGTGATGCATCAAATTTAATTTGCTAATCAGTCCTCCACTGAATTAATATTCCCCATTAATATTAATTTTTAAGGCAATTGAGTACTTCACAATAATCATTACACTTACTTATGTAACATTAAGCACTTAATTTCATTGCACAATTTGTCAATAATATCCACAGTCTGTGCTTCTGGTATACTATTAATTGTAGTTAGAAAGCAAAATTTAATAGTGCTTTAATTTCGTTGTAGAAGCTTCTATTTTATCAGTGCATGCTTACATGTATTTTCACATTACAGTAACTGATGTGCAAATTATAGCATCTTGAATTTTGAACCATTGGTTTTAAATCTTTTAATCTGTTTGGGCCCCAGACCCTGCACCAACAACTCGTGTACTGAACAGTATTGAAAACCCTTTAAAACTTCATACTATGTAATTGAGCCTCTGTGTATTTGAAATAAATGCATGCACACATTTTCCTATAGCAATTTTACCACTCAATTAAAACTGTACTATAATTATTATTATCACTGTATGTAACAGTAACAGTTTGTAATATAGAAAGCATAGGCGGCGGAAAGGGGGGAAAGGGGAAGGGGAGAGGGGGGGAGGCTAGGGGGCTGAAGCCCCCCTCAGAATGATATCACACCAAAATTATCCTTCTTGGAGTGGAGCTGAAAACCGTGATAAAGATCAATATACTCTAATACAACGGTAAAATACCCTAATAGGGCAGTCAAGGCCTTCATAAAAACCTGTTCCTAAAAGTAGCTTTAAAAAATAATAATAAAAAAAGAAAACGAAAAAAGTTGCCTACAGTGGGAATCGAACCAGGTACCTCTTACTTTAAGAGTTGGTGTATTACCACTGCATCAAGTGTTTCCAGGTGGCCATATATTCTGTTTTGTACTGCTTATAAATGCTATATGTTCATTAATCCTGTAGTCAACAGCTAAAAGCTTTGCCAAAATGTTTTTAACTGGCAAATAGCCTGTTTTGACTAAAAGTTGGTAAATTGTTTCCATAAAATTTATTTTGGTGAACTCTGAGACATTGTAGCTAAAATGACTACAGCTTCTGGGGGGCACAGCCACCCCAGACCCCCTACTGCCAGAAACTCTATACTTTGGTCAGCCCCCCCGTCATATCAACTACTTCCTCTGCCACTGATAAAAAGAGAGTAGCAATGCAATAATGTAACAATGCATATTCAAAAGTAAAACACCTCTCTTTCTACACAAGCTGCAAGTACACAAAAACTTGGGATTTTCAACTAGAGTAGGGACCATAGCACATCAATAAATCAATAAAAAGTACTGAAACAAGATGGATATTAAATCACAGTAAAACATTAAAAAGTGTTATATCCCTACTGTGCTCAAGATACCATAATGGAAATGCACAGTAGGGATATAACACTTCTTATTGTTTTACTATTGTGCTCTACTCAAGCTTGTCTCAGTACTTTTTATCGATGTGCTATGGTCCCTACTCTAACTGAAATTCCAAATTTTTTGTGTACTTGTTTGTTAACTTTCTTTCTAAAATAGAATTATTATGACTTGTGAACCCATGCATACCGCATCAAAAGAAAGAAATGGTGCTGCATGCGTCCGCTATCAATACCGTCTGAAAAGTGAAGTATCCATTACGCTTTGTTGTCAACTCATCTCACAACATTACGAATCAAGAACTGTTTGAAAAGCACCTCTGCAATCAAAGTAGCCACTATGAAAATATAGACGATTTCCATTACGAAGGGAAGCCATCATGCGCTACTGCCAAATTGACACCTTCACTGTCAGCACAGATCAGCGTTGAAACCGGGTCGGGTCATCCGCGTCACATTTTCTCCGGGTCATCCGGGTCTGACCCAGTTTACAATTTATCCCGGTCTGACCCGGATTAGATCATGTGAGAAACGAAATTGTTCGTTTGACGACATGGAAACTTATAAACGCTATCGTGTAGCTCTTTCGTGAGCCACGCCCACTTATCGCATTACCAACATACACTCAGCTACACCCATTTGCTAGTAAGTGCAGTATGCAGCACGAAACTGAGGGTATCTATGGTGAGGGGTAGCTATTGTCAGTAGGTGAAGACTTTTTTTTTTTTTTTTTTGGTCTTCAACCTACAGCTAGGCTGAAGTTGCAATATTTACTCAACATGAATCAAACGTTCAAAATGTAGACTCGTTTGCTCGCTCGAGACTAGCCGAAACACATCTCGGCTTTAATTAATCCGGGTCACATCAGGGTCAGTGGGTCATCTGGGTCAGCAGTAGTGACCCGGTTTCAACGTTGGCACAGATGAATGAGACACAAAGGAGGACACTGGTAAGTCCATGAAGAATGCATTGTATGTACTGTGATATGCCCAAAGGCATGTGTCTGGCTGAAGCACGTCAAGCAATGAAAAACCAAACCTGTAACTGTTATCGATCGAGTTAATTTATAAGGCATCAGTCAGTTATTCAGTCAGTCAGTAGGAAATTCTGTTTAATAATCAAAAAAAATTCAGGTCGATCTGAAGGCTGTCTCATCATCATCAGGGAAAAGTGAGGCTGGTTTTTGGGTGATGGTTTATAATGGGCCACACCCAACCCTTTGTGGTCCCTACTATATAATAGTATTGTACCGTAATTAATGTGACCAGATTTAAGAAAATGGGTCTTCCACACACATCCAACTTGCCAATTTTGACAATTCATAACTCTAGACTGGAAAGAGTTGTTAACTTGCAATTTGGTAAGACGTGCACACCAATATAGTTGAATAGATGGTGAAAGTTTCAGGTTAATATGTTACTTGACCACAAAGTTATGGCCTCCCAATTGCAAATTTACAGAATTGGATGTGTTTGGAAGATCACTTCTCAGAAATCTGGTCACATTTATGTGACTGGGTTTACGAAAAGGGTCTTCTACATACATCCAATTCTTGTGTTTAAGATACATAATAGCCTACATTTTTCTCCATTTGTTAAGCTGGGTTGGTGCTCACTACTGACCAAACGTGAAGCTAATAGATTTTTCAATAAGCCTAATCCAGCCACATACAGTACATTATGAATTAGTGGTGCTGTAATATTGTAATGTTCGCTTACTTCAATTTCATTCCATAATGTTATGATGTATACATGTTCATCAGTAAGTATATGACTGTGGGTGTTTTACTGTACAGTATTTATCTCTTGACTTTTTATAAACAAGCAAGCAGGTTGAAAGTATATAAATGAGAAAGCTGGGGCAACCAGGGAAAGTTCTCAGCTTTCTTTAAAATTGTTCGTGAGCTATATACATTTGCATCAAATCACATTGGTCACAATTTGTACATAGTGTGTGAAAGAGATAAATCTCGTATACACTAGATAACATTGTACTGCATAAATACAAACTAACCCTCTACTAAATAATATGTGCATGAGTCTATGATGTTTATGTGCTAAGTGTGGATACAAATCCACACATGTGAACAGATATACAAAAAGAAGCACAAAGTCAAAAGCTTATCAGCATTGATTAACTAATTCATCACAATTTGTCATTGTTCTCATGTTTCTGAACCTTTAATGGTTCCTTCCATTTGGCCATGTATAGGATTTTGAATCTCATCTGAAAAAGATGGCTTGGTGGGCACAACATTCAATTTAGGTTTTCTCATAAACTACTTCACTATGATGATAGTGACAATCATTATCATCACAATGACTAATCCAGCAATGACACCATAAATCCAAGAAACATTATGATTTGACTCACTATCACCACTTGTGACAATGTTCTTAGAAGCAGTAATGTTTACATTGTCCAATATCCATGAATCTACTAATCCATCTCCATGCTTGAACTGAAACCATCCAATCATTGTATATTTTTGTCTCATATCTTTGGCAACAGGAACTCTTATAAGTCCTTGAGTATTTTGTATTCCTAAAACATTTACAATTTTGTTATTAAATAGTTATCAATGCAGCTCCTTTATTGCTTGTAAATATTATTGTGTAATTAGTTAGCTTATTTTAATTAAGAATAATGTAAAATGCACAGATTTAATTCATTGTCTTCAGCTACTTTATACTATCACTGTGTTTCCTTACACATTCTTTAGTCAAAGTTGAGAAGGTCCTCTTCTTTTTTAAGAATAAAGTAGTAGGCATTATAGGCATTAAGCATTATGCCAGCACAATAGAACAATAATTTTCAACATTTTTAAGCTTAAAAGCAAACAATGAACACACTACACATTATTACAATTCAAACAAAAAAACACTAACTATCATTTTGTAATCATTGTTTCTTTCTGTGACAATTTACAGGAACAAGATCGAGATACTCCAATAGATCAGTCACTTACTCTAATACAATGGTCATGTAAAACTGATGCACTATAATACAGTAATATCAAACATTGATTTTGGAAGAAGCTTTTTGAGCATTGTAGATTATAGACTCAAGTCTATTCCTAATACAGGGTACTGTATGTCAATGCTGATTTCAGTTTTCCTTCCCATCATGTGTATTGCTTAGTAACCAGTCAGTCACAGCAAAGTGAAAGTTGAGGTGGAAGTACTAGTAGTTTTAGTTGAGTAATTAAAGCAGTTTATAACATGCAGTTTTTATAGTAAGGAACCTTGAGACTGGTTTTATCCATAGTTGTACATTGTTATTAATGAAGTTACAGTAGTGTTTACTGTAATAGCCCATTTCTGAGTGTTATGATACTGAACATGCATAGCTACATCATCATTGTTTTCAGCTGCTTAACTATTGTCTACAAAGTTTATCACCACTCCTGAATAAGCAATTACAAGGAACCAGAGTTACCATGCATTGCAAATATAAGCGTCTTGGGCACAGCAAGGGGCTTGAGGGGCAACTAAATCCCATAGGTCGTGGTGCCTAAATTATTTAGACTAATGTATTGCGATGATTTACAGTACATATACATACGGCTATGGCATGAGTGTGGGGTGAAAGAGCAACAAACAAACAAACAAACAAACAAAAAACAGCTGAATGCTTGTCCTGAAGTTCCTATGGTACCCACAATATTTAAGGGGCAGGTACCTGTAACCAGAGTAACAGCTACAGCTAAGATGTGCTTAGTCTACTATTTATCCAAAATTGTTTGCAGAACACAAAGAAGAAGAGTACTACAGTATTAACACAATAAGCATTAAGTCTTGAATTTACATGTCATTTTGTTTACATATATGTAACTGGAAACTGCTTAGTATTCTGCATACATAGGTGAACAAATCAACTTAGATATTTATATATTGTTAGCTACTCTGTGATTTCAGAACTTTCAAGTAAAACTTTAGCTACTTACATAATAGCAATACACTGTTATATTGGTCCATTATCGTAGTACTGGACATGTATGGGGTGCCGTTTGTATCAAAATTATAACAATACAATAAGTATAAAAAACTAGGTTATATATGTTTGCTGTACATGATTTACATATATGTACATTTTCATAAATAAATAATTACTCTTTTTTAATAAACAATTTACATTATTTAATATAATATAATACTCAAATGACAAGATAATGACAAGTACTGTCTCTGTTATGTGCCATTTGTTGTCCTGTTACACATTTTGGCACAAAACCTGAACTTTGAGATGCCATTTGTATCAAAATTTAGTTTTTAATAGCATTGCCAAACAAGTAATGGAAATAATTTTTGTTTATCCAAAAATGTGCAAGATTTATAAGGTAATTTTCATTATTTATTAAATCATGAACATTATTTATTAAATTATGAACATTATTTGTTAAACCATTAAATTCTTTACTTAATGTACATTAGTATACCGTTAATCTTAACAAACCTTGCTATCAACGCCTACAACAGGCTACACAAGGTTACAAGAGGCTACACAAGGTTACATGAGGCTACACAAGGTTACATGAGGCTACACAAGGTTACATGAGGCTACACAAGGTTACAAGAGGCTACACAAGGTTACAAGAGGCTACACAAGGTTATATGAGGCTACACAGACATGAAGCTACACAAAGTTACATTGGGATAATTATATGAGGCTACAGAGTGTTACATGGGGCTACACTAGATTATACATATGCGACTACACGGGGTTACTTGAAGCTACACTGGATTACATGAGGCTACACAGGGTTACATAAGGCTACACAAGATTGCATGAGGCTGTATACAGAGGATACATTGGATTACATGGGGCTAAACAGAGTTACATGAGGCTACACAGTGTTACACCATATTGGGTTACATGAGACTACACTGGGTTACATGAGGCTGAACTGTGTTACATGAGGCTACACAAATTTACATGCGGATACATAAGGTTACATGACGTTACACAGAGGTTATACATAGGGCTACATGAAGCTACACAGGCTTACATGATGTTACACAGAGTTACATGAGGCTACAAATGGTTACATGAGGCTACATGAGGCTATACATTGGGTTACTTGAAGGCTACACATGGTTACGTGAGGCTACACAGAGTTACATGAGGCTACACAAGGTTGCATGAGACTGACAGAGTTACATGAGGCTACATTGGATTGCATGAGGCTACACTGGTTACATTAGCTATACATAAGGGTACACAAGGTTGCATGAGGCTATACACAGAGTTACATGAGGATACATTGGGGTACATGCTTGAGGCTACTCAGAGTTATGTGAGGCTGCCAGAGTTACATGAGGCTACACAGGTTTACAACAGGTCAAACAGAGGATAATATCTATAGTCTGGAAGACACAGAGAGTTACAACAGGTTACGCAAAATGGTTACAACTATATATATTTGTTTTACTATTACTGCCTTTGCAGTGTCCAGTACTGAAGGTTGACAGCCTTTGGATTAACTAAATAGAATGCTTAAAAATTGAGAATTTACAAACAGCTCAGGTTACACAGATTTACAGAGGTTTCAAACAGGATACGCAGGGTTACATGAGGTTACAATGAGCTACACAAGGCTGCATTGGGTTACATGAGGACTACACTGAGGCCACAGTAGTACAAAGGGTTACAACAGGCTATGCATGCAGGTTTACAGCATGCTACACTTGGCTACTACACTGAGGATATACACAAGGTTACATCAGGCTACACAGGGGTTCATGGGGATAAGCTTGTTAAACAAAGCTAAACTTGGTTGTAAGTAGATCTGTGGATACACATGCACCTAGGTAATAGTGGATCGGTGAATACACTGGGCTACAAGTGCACATTATTACAGTCACTTCTATAGAGGATACACTGGGTTACATAAACTGGGCAGGGTTTCACATTGGTACACAGTAGGTACACCTTGTTACATGAGAATACACAGAGTTACAAGTGGAAGAAGCACTAGGTTATAAAATGGATACTTGGGTATATACATAAACAGTATTTCTTGCTATAATATAGTGCTGTAATTCATGGTAAACTTGTGCTAATCTCAATTTAACCGGGTTTTTAGCACAATTATATAGTTAGTTATGACTTTGTTTCTTCCGTATGCTCTAAGTTGTAAGGCTTTAATAGGCTACTATAGTTCAGGTACAAAATAAGAATACAGATTTATCCTTATGTACCCGTGGAAAAGGTTTAGTTACTCTAATAGACCAGTTACACAGTCTATTCATGATCAACCTTAACTCTATAGGTACTCTTCACTTAATTGTTGAGCTGGTTATTCCCCTAAACATGTATCAGCTATCACAAAACTCCAATGTAAATAATAGTCATGTAAAAGAAATTTAGTAAATTTGTTTAGTGAAGGGTGAAACTTTATCATAAAATGTTAAGCCCAAATAATTTATGAGTAAGGCAAATTACAGTACACAACAATACATAAGAAAACTGTGAACAACTTATGTAGTGTATGTGGAATCACATTAGGTATTTGTGACTTTAAATTTATAACCACAACCCTTGATAAATTTACTCGACTTTAAAGAACCCCAAAAACTCATTTAAATATTTAAAGCTGAAACACAGTTTAATGCACTATATACACAACCTAGAGTATCTGTAACCAGTGTGTAGCCTCGTGTATGTAACTGAGTGTATATATATATCCTCATGTAACCCCTTGAAGCCTCATGTAACCCTGTGTAGCTTCATGCAACCCTGTGTAGTTTTATGTAACCATGTGTAACCTCATGTACCCTTGAGTAGCCTCAGGAAAATTTGTGTATCCTCATGTACTTTACAATTATCCTCATGTAACTCTGTGTAGTCCCTGAGTGTCCTCATGTAACCCAGTGTATCCTCATATAGCCATTTAACCCTTTGTATAATTGCATGTAACCTTGTGTAGCTTCGGATTTGCAAAAATGTATTTCCACGCACATCCAATAATATGAACTGGGAAGATCACACATATGTCTGAAATTCTTGCCAACCATTAATTCATGCTGGGTCTCTACTGAGCAAAATTCAAGTAACTAGCTATAGCTTTTCTCAGCTGAAGTTATGAATTGTCAAAGTCGGTAAACTGGATGTGTGTGGATGACCTTTTCGCAAATCCAGTCACATATAACCAAGTATAGCCTGTTGTAATTCTGTGTATAAAATGATAGCCTCATGTATCCTCATGCAACCTTGTGTAATGCTGTGAAGCTTAATTCATGTAACCATGTGTAGCCTGTTGTAACCATGTGTAGCCTAATGTGTGTATCAACATGTAAACCAGTTTAGCCTCCAGTGTAGCCTGTGTTGCAATCTCACGTAACCATGTGTACCTTCGTGTAAATCCATGCAGCCCAGTGAAGCCTCATGTAACCTTGTGTAGCCTTGTGTAATCTCATGTAACCCAGTGTAGTAAGCATCATGTAACCCAGTGTAACCTGTAATCCTGTGTAGCCACAGGTAGCCCAGTGTAGCCTCATGTAACCCATTGTCTCCTCATGTAACCTAATGTAACCCAATGTAGCATCATGTAACTCAGTGTAGCCTGTGTAGCCGCATGTAATCCTTTGTAGCCTCATTTAACCCTGTGTAGCCTCATGTAACCTTTTGTAGCCTCATGTAATTCTGTGTAGCCTCATGTGACCCTTTGTAGCCTCATGCAACCCAAAGTATAGCGTCATGTAGCTCACATGAGTTGGGTTACATGAGGCTACACAGAGCTACATGAGGCTACAAAGGGTTACATGAGGCTAAAAAGGGTTACATGAGGCTGCACAGAGTTACATGAGGCTACAAAGGGTTACATGGGGTTACATAAGGCTACACAGGGTTTAATGAGGCTAGATTGAGGCTACCTCATGTAACCCAATGTAGCATCATGTAACTCTGTGCAGCTCATGTAACTCTGTCAGTCTCATGTAACCTAGTGTAGCCTCATGTAACAGTGTGTAACCTTGTGTAGCCTCATGTAACTGTGTAACCTTGTGTAGCCTCATGTAACTGTGTAATCTTGTGTAGCCTCTTGTGTAGCCCCATGTAACTCTGTGTAACCTCTTGTGTAGCCTCATATAACCTTGTGTAGCCTCATTTAACTCTCTGTAACCTTGTGTAGCCTAATGTAATCCAATGTATAGCCTCATGTAACTCTGTGTAGCCTCATGTAACCCTTTATAGCCTCATGTAACTTTGTGTATCATCATGTAAACCTGTGTGTAGCTTCATGTAACTCTGTGTAGCTTCATGTAATCTAGTGTATAACCTCTGTGTAGCCTCATGTAACCCTACGTATCCTTATGTAAATTTGTGTAGCCTCATGTAACACAGGGTAGCCTCATGTAAGTGTAATACTGTGTAGCCCCATCCCCATGTAACCCAATGCATCCCTGTATACAGCCTCATGTAATCCTGTGTAGCCTCAAATAATCCAGTGTAGCCTTATGTAACATGCCTCGTATAATTATCCCAACGTAACTTTGTGTAGCTTTACGTAACCCAATGTATCCTCATATAATCCTGCATATAACCTCATATAACAAGTGTAGCCTCAGGTAAGCCTCACGTAACCCTGTAAAGCCTCATGTAACCAAGTGTATCCTCATGCAACCTTGTGCAGCATCATGTATCCCAGTGTTGATTGATGTAACAAGTGTAACCTCGTGTAGCATCATGTAACCTTGTGTAGCCTGTTGTAGATGTTGATTGCAAGGTTTGTTAAGATTAACGGTATACTAATGTACATTAAGTAAAGAAAATTTAATGGTTTAACAAATAATGTTCATAATTTAATAAATGAGACTGTCTCTGGGAAAACTGGTCTTATCGCCCATTTAAAAATATCGAGAAATGTCGGTTTTAAGTATTCAGTGTGCTGTAGCTGGCCAATGGTGGTAGCTACGCATACCAAATTTTCACACGTTTTGCAACAATATCTTACCTTCCTTATCATCCAGTGAAGAAATGGTCAACAGCTAAGTTTCCCTCCATTTTAGATAGTTTTTAAACCGAGGTTGTCTGTATCAGGCAAGCTCCAGAAGGGTGGGAGGTGGGGGCCCTGGAAGGCGAGCCCCAGAAGGGTGTGAGGTGGGGACCCTGGAAGGCAGGCAAGATGGTGTTCAAAAATTGAAAAGAAACCTGTTGGGATGAATTAGGCCAAGTTATAGGCCATTGAGGGCTCAGAACTGGCTAAAATGAAAGGAAATTTACAGCACAGGTCATTGTCCAACACCACGGAGCTGTACAGCCACACACAGCCATCTCCTGGTTGGCCAGGGCTCCATCAAGACCCCAGATCACTCGTATGTCTCGCCACTGTGCTCTAAAAAAGCAGCCATCAAAAGCAGACCACTTTATTCTGGTCGACTGTGGCAGTGAAACTTGATAGTGTATTCATTAAGCTTTGTGTTTGTGTGAAAAAATCAAACTTCCTGTCTTGGGCGTTAAGAACGGTTTTCGTAGATCCAGTCACATACAACTGTGTCACGTGAGATCAAGTGATCACACTAATATTACAAAGCTGTGAACTCTCTCCTCTGGCTATTTTAAGTAGCTGTCAGTGCTTCTTGGTGTGTTTCATGACTGAAAATGGTAAGCTGGCTGTTCTGGTGTACCTAGCTACAAATCTATAGTTGTATGTGACTGTCTCTGGGAAAACCGGTCTTATCGCCCATTTAAAAGTATCGAGAAACGTCGGTTTTAAGTATTCAGTGTAAGTTGAAGACCAAAAAAAAGTCACTACCTGCTGACAATAGCTGCTCTCCACCAATTATATCTCCTTCATTTATAACTACACATACGTAGCTAAGTAGCTTGCTACACTGCTTCTCTGAATACTGTGACTGCTCTATTAGAGTATCTCGATCTTTTCTTGCAAACAGTGTCCCATACCATCTCTGCCATGTTATGTTTTCTACTTCATCTCAGTAGGCATTGCCTCATTCAATAGCAAAGATTCAGCAAACTACAGTTTTAAAAGAATTTATTGCACAATATACTTGCTATACACATCAGTCTTAGAGTAGCATGTCCAATAATGCTAAGCTACAGCCAGATTTACATTAATTTGCAAACTGGAACATTATTGCCTTCTCTACAGCTAAATCTCTTTGCTACCTCCCTCAATGTTATTGTATCAGCATTCTCCAGATCTTCCTCTGTTTGAGCATACTTCTCGAGCTCATATCAACACTCCTTTAGCATCACCAGGCATAAATGTGATTTTCGAAGAGGGGTCTTCCACACACATCCAATTCTATGAACTTGGAAGACCATAACTTTATGTTTAAGTAGCATATAAGCCTAAAATGTTCTCCATCCATTAAGCTACTGCCAACCAAGTTTCAAGTCATTAACATTTTCCAACCTAAAGTTATGAATTGTCAAAGTTTGTAAATTGGATGCGTGTGGAAGACCCCTTTTTGCAAATCCGGTCACAAATTTCCATTTGTAAAGTGGAAGTGTACTAACAAATTAAAGCTAAACAATAGATTATCTAGCAATAATAGAATAAAGTATTTAATGAATTAATATATATCAAGACACACGATAGTGTGTCGTGCGGCCCAAGAAGCCGGCGCGCCACACCGTGAGTATATTGACAGGAAGAACGAAAACGTCATTTTCACACCTTTGTATCTCGGTGATCACTTATCTGATTGGAACCAAATTTGCTACACAGTTGCCCGCCAACCAAGGGAGTCTACATTCCAAATTTGAAGGAAATCGCTCCAGCCATTTCCGAGATACGAGCTGCCAAAGTTTCGTTTTGTTTTCTTCGTTTTTTTTTTCTTCTTCTTCGTCTTTTCGCACACTTGCAAAAATTGCTATAACAAGCAAACGCGTACTCCGATCGCCTTGAAATTTGGCACACAGAAAGGGAGTTCAAAGGCGAATCCTAGCATCAAATTTGATACAAATCCGATGAATGGTTCAGGAATTATGACCGATTATTCGCGTAAAACAAGATCGATTTGTTGTCACGCCTACAGGGTAAACCGCTTCATGGAATGAGTTGAAAATTGCTATGTAGATGAAGTAACCATCGTAGGAGTGCCTTTTGGTGGTTTGAAAGGAATCGAGATAAAGACCACGGAGATATGACACAAAACCCAACCTGTGTCACAATTACGCGATCGATTTTTATGAATAAAAAATGTATTAGTTTTCACGCCTACTAGGCAAACCGCTTAGAGCAATGAGCTGAAAATCGGTGTATAGCTGTAATAATCTTCATAGAAAGTCCTTGCAGTAGTACAGAAGAATCGGATTACAAACCACTGAGTTATGATTCGAAAGCCAACTCCGTGTAACAAATGCGAGATCAAGATACTCTAATAGAACAGTCACCCTAATAGAGCATTCGGCTAATTTATTTACTCCATTATAGAATTTTATTACATCACAAGTTATTCTATAGGGAGTTCAGCTGCAAACAGTTAATCTTATAGACAGTTCAGCAAGAAGACAGTCACCATGTGGAGAGTTAAGCAAATATATCACTATAGAGATTCAGAACATTACAAGTCACCCTGAAGAAAGTTCAGCTATAAACAAGTCATGCACTGTGTAGAGAATTCAACTACAATTAAGTCACTCTCTAGAGAATTCAGTTACACAGAATTCAGCTACACACAAGTCACTGTGGAGAGAGTTCAGCTACAAACAAATTACCCTTTAGAGCGATCAGCTACAAACAAAACACTTTGCAGGGTGTTCAGCTGCAACAAATCAACCTTTAGAGCAATCAGCAATGAACAAATCAACACAAATCTACCTGTAGAGAGATCAGCTAGAAACAAATCACCCTGAAGAGAGTTCAGCTACAAAAAATCACCCTGTAGAGACATCAGCTAGAAACTAGACACAATGTAAGGAGTTCAGCTACAAGCAATCACCCTGTAGAGAGTTCAGCTAAAACAAATCAACCTACAGAGAGATCAGCTACAAACAAATCACCTTATAGAGAGTTCAGCTACAAACAGATTACCTGTAGAGAGATCGGCTTCAAACAAATCAACCTGCAGAGAGATCAGCTACACACAAATCAACTTGTAGAGAGATCAGCTACAAACAAATCACCCTGTAGAGAGATCAGCTAGAAACTACACACAATGTAAGGAGTTCAGCTACAAACAAATCACCCTGTAGAGAGATCAGCTACAAACTAGACACAAAGTAAGGAGTTCAGCTACAAGTAAATTACCCTGTAGAGAGTTCATCTACAAACAAATCAACCTGTAGAGCAATCAGCTAGAAACAAATCACCCTGAAGAGAGGTCAGTTACAAAAAATCACCCTGTAGAGAGATCAGTTAGAAACAAATCACCCTGAAGAGAGGTCAGCTACAAAAAAAATCACCCTGTAGAGAGATCAGCTACAAAAAAATTGCCCTGTAGAGAGATCAGCTACAAGCAAGACACCCTGTAGAGAGTTCAGCAACAAAGAAACCACCATATAGAGAGTTCAGCTACAAACAAATTACCCTGTAGAGAGATCGGCTACAAACAAATCAGCCTGTAGAGAGTTCAGCTAAAACAAATCAACCTGCAGGGGGATAAGCTACAAACAAATCACCTTATAGAGAGTTCAGCTACAAACAAATTACCCTATAGAGAGATCGGCTACAAACAAATCAACCTGCAGAGAGATCAGCTACACACAAATCAACTTGTAGAGAGATCAGCTACAAACAAATCACCCTGTAGAGAGATCAGCTAGAAACTAGATACAATGCAAGGAGTTCAGCTACAAGCAAAATCACCCTTTAGTGAGTTCAGCTACAAACAAATCAACCTGCAGTGAGATCACCCACAAAAACGCACTTGTACAGAGTTCAGTTACAAATAAATCACCCTGTAGAGAGATCAGGTAGAAGAATTCACCTTGTAGAGAGTTCAGCAACAAAGAAACCACCACGTAGAGAGTTCAGCTGCAAACAAATCACCCGGTAGAAAGATCAGCTAGAAGAAGTTACCTTGTAGAGAGTTCAGTTACAAAGAAACCATCGTATAGAGAGTTCAGCTACAAAGAAATTACCCCGTAGAGAGTTCAGCTAGAAGAAGTCACCTTGTAAAGAGTTCAGCTACAAAGAAACCATCATGTACAGAGTTCAGCTACAAAGAAACCACCTGTACAGAATTCAACTACAAACAAATTACCCTGTATAGAGATCAGCTAGAAGAAGTTACCTTGTAGATAGTTCAGCTACAACAATTCACCCTGTAGAAAGATCAGCTAGAAGAAGTCACCTTGTAGAGTGTTCAGTTACAAAGAAACCATCATGTAGAGAGTTCAGCTGCAAACAAATCACTCTGTAGAGAGTTCAGCTACAAAGAAACCGCCATGTAGAGAGTTCAGCCTCATACAAACCACCTTGTAGAGAATTCAACTACAACAAATCACCCTGTAGAGAAGAAGGTACCTTGTAGAGAGTTCAGCTACAAAGAAACCATCATGTAGGGAGTTCAGCTACAAGAAACCACCATGTAGAGAGTTTAGCTGCAAACAAATCACCTGTAGAGAGTTCAGCTAGAAACAAATCACACCGTAGAGAGATCAGCTGGACGAAGTCACCTTGTAGAGAGTTCAGCTACAAAGAAACCATCATGTAGAGAGTTCAGCTGCAAACAAATCACCCTGCAGAGAGTTCAGCTACAAAAAAATCACCCTGTAGAGAGTTCAGCTACAAAAAAATCACCCTGTAGAGAGTTCAGCTAGACGAAGTCACCTTATAGAGAGTTCAGCTACAAAGAAACCATCATGTAGAGAGTTCGGCTACAAAGACACCACCATGTAGAGAGTTTAGCTGCAAACAAATCACCTGTAGAGAGTTCAGCTAGAAACAAAATACCCTGTAGAGAGACCAGCTAGAAGAGGTTACCTTGTAGAGAGTTCAGCTACAAAGAAACCATCCTGTATATAGTTCAGCTACATTCCAAGTCACCCAGTAGAGAGATCAGCTGCAAAAAAATATCCTGTGGGGAATAATGGGCATGTAATAAATATATGTATATAATTTTTATAATTACTAATAAAATCAAAAATAATTGAAGTACTAAAATTCTTCTTTAAGTTCTTTTCTTCTTCCTGTAGTAAAGAAAAAAACACATTGGTTAAAAAAGCCCCAAAGCCAGCCATAGGCCGGCTTTGCAGTATACAAATACAAAAAGAAGTGATATCTAATCAAAAACAGCCAAGCTGTAAAAAAAGGTGCGGCCCCCAAAAAGGCCATGGTGAATAAAGATGTGAAATCCAAGGTGGTGGCCAAGAAATGGCTGTGATGGTAGGTTAATGGTTACATTTTAATAACGACAATTCAGGTGAATTTTGTGCCGCTTGGCCTTGGCACCAAATTCACCTGAATTGTCGTTATTAAAATGTAACCATTAACCTACCATCACAGCCATTTCTTGGCCGCCACCTTGGATTTCACATCTTTTTTCACCATGGTCTTTTGGGGGGCCGCACCTTCTTTTACAGCTTGGCTGTTTTTGATTAGATATATATATATATGCCTGAAAAAATTTGTTCAATTTGGATGCAAATTAATATGGTTGCTATGTTTTAGCCAATCAGAATGCAGTATTTTAAATTTGTATTAATAGTGGATAATTATATCAAAATCTATATTATGTTTATGTTTAGCTACAATGCTACCTCTACACACTTAGTGTTTATATCACTTAAACCATGAATTCCAATAAAAAATATCAATATCAATATGCTAGCGCAGTTCTACAGCCTTACAGAAATCAATGTCTTTTGTCCTAAATAATGCTTTAGAAGATCAAACTTCAAGTTTTCTGAGTAAGGTAAGGAACATACTGTTCTGGTTTTATGTTGAAAGGATAATTGGGCACCATACATGTAAACCCAAGCACATTTTTACAAAGTTCCTACAAGTATAGAGAAGTCCCCAGTAGAGTTATTGGGTAAGGCCATACCTATTTGAAAAGTTGTTGCTCGGACCTGACCTACCTTCTTTTTATAAAAGACCAAAAAAAACTAACGTGATTGTTATGTTGGCATACTTGTAGCCGAAATGGCGGCTAATGCGTGGTTGTCTGTTATAGTGAAGAAAGGAGCTGTTGTTGTGTACCCTCGTACAATTCGTTGTCAACAATGGAATGACACATTTGGAATGGTTTTTAAAACATATGATGGTTTTTTTTTTCCGACCTACCGACCCTAACTTTTTCTTTAAAAATCCGAGCAACAATTGTTCAAATAGGTATGGCCTAATATACATCTATAGCTTTATTGTACTAAATCTTTGCCTATACACGGTTTGTCCAAGAGCCTACGCTTCCCTACAATTAGAACAATACCCACACGTGTCATTACAGATGCACCTCAAGATAGTCAGCACAGACTATGCACTGTTATAATATTATTAATCAATAACTGAAAGCACACAGTAGCAACTAACTTTTACAACTACAGTGCACAACATTTATATTACGGGTATGCATAAATTACATCATGTCACATCATTACATTACATCATTAACTCTATTACAGGTATGTAGCATTATGTAATAATGACCTGATTTTTGAATTTCATTGTATCAATTAAACAATGGATCATATATGTGTACCAATTGCAGCCACAATGTACTGCGTGGAAGAAGAAACAAAAATTAAAAATTTACCATACGTTTTCAGTGTATGTGGTTGCTATGCAACAGCTAGATCAATCAAGACACACGATAGTGTGTCGTGCGGCCCAAGAAGCCGGCGCGCCACACCGTGAGTATATTAACAGGAAGAAAGAAAACGCAATTTTCACACCTATGTAGCTCTGTGATTCCTTACCCGATTGGAACCATATTTTCTAGAGACGTGCCACCCAGTTAGGGGAGTCTACATACCAAATTTGAAGAAAATCACTCCAGCCATTTTCGAGATACGAGTGAACAAAATTTCGTTTTAATTTCTTCATTTTTTTCTTCTTCATCTTCATTTCGCACACTTCGCAAAATTCGCCATAAAACACGAATGCGAGCTCGGACAGGGCTGAAATAAATTTGGCACACCTAAAGGGCTCATTAAGGCGGATCTCCGAACCAACTTTGGTAGGAATCCGATGAACATTCACGGAGTTATGACCGATTATTTGCGTAAAATAAGGTCGAAGGTCTGTCACGCCTACAGGGTAAACCCCTTGGAGGAATCAGTTGAAAATTGATATGTAGATGGAGCAACCATCGTAGGAGTGCCTTTTTGTGGTTTGAAAGGAATCAGGATAAAGACCATGGAGATATGACACAAAACCCAACCTGTGTCAAAATTACGCGATCGATTTTTATGAATAAAAAACTATTAGTTTTCGTATCTACTAAGCAAACCGCTTAGAGCAACGAGCTGAAAATCAGTATGTAGCTGGAATAATCATCATAGAAAGTTCTTGCAGTAGTACAGAAGAATCGGATTACAAATCACTGAGTTATGATTCGAAAGGCAACTACGTGCAGCAAACGCGAGATCGAGATACTCTAGTAGAACAGTCACCCTAATAAAGCATTCAGCTGCATGTATAATTAACTCAGTTATATTACATTGCAAGTTATTCTGTAGGGAATTCAGCTACAAACTAGTCACCCTGTAGTCAGATCAGCTAGAAGAAGGTACCTAATAGAGAGTTCAGCTACAAAGAAGCCATCATGTAGAGAGTTCAGCTCAAATAAATCACCCTGTAGAGAATTCACCTATAAACAAATTGCCCTGTAGAGAGATCAGCTAGAAGAAGTTACCTTGTAGAGAGTTCAGTTACAAAGAAACAATCATGCAAAAAGTTTAGCTGCAAACAAATCACCCAGTAGAAAGTTCCGCTATAAACAGATCACACTGTAGAGAGTTCAGTTAGAAACAAGTCATCTTGTAGATAGATCAGCTAGACGAAGTCACTTTGTAGAGAGTTCAGCTACAAAGAAACCACCATATAAGAGAGTTCAGCTGCAAACAAATCACCTGTAGAGAGTTCAGCTAGGAACAAGTCACCCTGTACAGAGATCATCTAGAAACAAGTCATCCTGTAGAGAGTTCAGCTAGAAGAAGTTACATTGTAGAGAGTTCAGTTACAAAGAAACTACCATGTAGAGAGTTCAGCTGCAATCAAATCGCCCTGTAGAGAATTCAGCTACAAACAAATCACCCTGTAGAAAGATCAGCTAGAAGAAGTTACCTTGTAGAGAGTTCAGCTACAAACAAATCACCCTGTAGAGAGTTCAGCTAGGAACAAGTCACCCTATACAGAGATCAGCTAGAAACAAGTCATCCTGTAGAGAGTTCAGCTAGAAGAAGTTACATTGTAGAGAGTTCAGCTACAAAGAAACTACCATGTAGAGAGTTCAGCTGCAAACAAATCGCCCTGTAGAGAATTCAGCTACAAACAAATCACCCTGTAGAAAGATCAGCTAGATGAAGTTACCTTGTAGAGAGTTCAGCTACAAACAAATCACCCTGTAGAGAGTTCAGCTAGGAATAAGTCACCCTATACAGAGATCAGCTAGAAACAAGTCATCCTGTAGAGAGTTCAGCTAGAAGAAGTTGCATTGTAGAGAGTTCAGCTACAAAGAAACTACCATGTAGAGAGTTCAGCAACAAACAAATTGCTCTGTAGAGAATTCAGCTACAGACAAATCACCTTGTAGAAAGATCAGCTAGAAGAAGTTACCTTGTAGAGAGTTTAGCAACAAACAAATCACCCTGTAGAGGGTTCAACTAGAAACAAGTCACCCTGTAGAGAGTTCAGCTAGAAGAAGTTACATTGTAGAGAGTTCAGCTACAAAGAAACTACCATGTAGAGAGTTCAGCAGCAAACAAATTGCCCTGTAGAGAATTCAGCTACAGACAAATCACCTTGTAGAAAGAGCAGCTAGAAGAAGTTACCTTGTAGAGAGTTCAGCTACAAACAAATCAACCTGTAGAGAGTTCAGCTAGAAGAAGTTACATTGTAGAGAGTTCAGTTAAAAGAAACTACCATGTAGAGGGTTCAGCTGCAAACAAATCGCCCTGTAGAGAGATCAGCTAGAAACAAGTCACCCGTAAAGAGTTCAGCTAGAAGAAGTTACATTGTAGAGAGTTCAGCTACAAAGAAACTACCATGTAGAGAGTTCAGCAGCAAACAAATTGCCCTGTAGAGAATTCAGCTACAGACAAATCACCTTGTAGAAAGATCAGCTAGAAGAAGTTACCTTGTAGAGAGTTAAGCTACAAACAAATCACCCTGTAGAGAGTTCAGCTAGAAACAAGTCACCCTGTAGAGAGTTCAGCTAGAAGAAGTTACATTGTAGAGAGTTCAGCTACAAAGAAACTACCATGTAGAGAGTTCAGCTGCAAACAAATTGCCCTGTAGAGACAAACAATCACCCTGTAGAAAGATCAGCTAGAAAAAGTTACCTTGTAGAGAGTTCAGCTACAAACAAATCAGGGTTCAACTACAAACAAGTCACCCTGTAGAGAGTTCAGCTAGAAGAAGTTACATTGTAGAGAGTTCAGCTACAAACAAATCACCCTGTAGAGAGTTCAGCTAGAAACAAGTCACCCTGTAGAGAGATCAGCTAGAAACAAGTCACCCGCAGAGAGTTCAGCTAGAAGAAGTTACATTGTAGAGAGTTCAGCTACAAAGAAACTACCATGTAGAGAGTTCAGCTGCAAACAAATTGCCCTGTAGAGACAAACAAATCACCCTGTAGAAAGATCAGCTAGAAGAAGTTACCTTGTAGAGAGTTCAGCTACAAACAAATCACCCTGTAGAGGGTTCAACTACAAACAAGTCACCCTGTAGAGAGTTCAGCTAGAAGAAGTTACATTGTAGAGAGTTCAGCTACAAAGAAACTACCATGTAGAGAGTTCAGCTGCAAACAAATTTCCCTGTAGAGACAAACAAATCACCCTGTAGAAAGATCAGCTAGAAGAAGTTACCTTGTAGAGAGTTCAGCTACAAACAAATCACCCTGTAGAGGGTTCAACTACAAACTAGTCACCCTGTAGAGAGTTCAGCTAGAAGAAGTTACATTGTAGAGAGTTCAGCTAAAAAGAAACTACCATGTAGAGAGTTCAGCTGCAAACAAATTGCCCTGTAGAGACAAACAAATCACCCTGTAGAAAGATCAGCTAGAAAAAGTTACCTTGTAGAGAGTTCAGCTACAAACAAATCACCCTGAAGAGAATTCAGCTAGAAACAAGTCATCCTGTAGAGAGATCAGCTAGAAACAAGTCACCCTGTAGAGGGTTCAACTACAAACAAGTCACCCTTTAGAGAGTTCAGCTAGAAGAAGTTACATTGTAGAGAGTTCAGCTACAAAGAAACTACCATGTAGAGAGTTCAGCTGCAAACAAATTGCCCTGTAGAGACAAACAAATCCCCTGTAGAAAGATCGACTAGAAAAAGTTACCTTGTAGAGAGTTCAGCTACAAACAAATCACCCTGTAGAGAGTTCAGCTAGAAACAAGTCACCCTGTAGAGAGTTCAGCTAGAAGAAGTTACATTGTAGAGAGTTCAGCTACAAAGAAACTACCATGTAGAGAGTTCAGCTGCAAACAAATTGCCCTGTAGAGACAAACAAATCCCCTGTAGAAAGATTGGCTAGAAAAAGTTACCTTGTAGAGAGTTCAGCTACAAACAAATCACTCTGTAGAGAGTTCAGCTAGAAACAAGTCACCCTGTAGAGAGTTCAGCTAGAAGTTACATTGTAGAGAGTTCAGCTACAAAGAAACTACCATGTAGAGAGTTCAGCTGCAAACAAAGTGTCCTGTAGAGACAAACAAATCGCCCTGTAGAAAGATCAGCTAGAAGAAGTTACCTTGTAGAGAGTTCAGCTACAAACAAATCACCCTGTAGAGAGATCAGCTAGAAACAAGTCACCCATAGAGAGTTCAGCTAGAAGAAGTTACATTGTAGAGAGTTCAGCTACAAAGAAACTACCATGTAGAGAGTTCAGCTACAAACAAATTGCCCTGTAGAGAATTCAACTACAAACAAATCACCCTGTAGAAAGATCAGCTAGAAGAAGTTACCTTGTAGAGAGTTCAGCTACAAACAAATCACCCTGTAGAGAGTTCAGCTAGAAACAAGTCACCCTGTAGAGAGATCAGCTAGAAACAAGCCACCCGTAGAGAGTTCAGCTAGAAGAAGTTACATTGTAGCAGTTTAGCTGCAAACAAATCGCCCTGTAGAGAATTCAGCTACAAACAAATCACCCCGTAGAAAGATCAGCTAGGTTAGCTACAAAGAAATCACCCTGCTTCATCTTTTCTTCTTCCTGTAGTAAAGAAAAAATGACAGGTTAAAAAGCCCTAAAGCCGGCCATAGGCCGGCTTTATGGCCGGCTTTGGGGTATACAAATACAAAAAGAAGTGAAATCTAATCCAAAACAGCCAAGCTGTGAGAAAAGTGTGCGGCCCTGAGAAAGGCTATGGTGAAAAAAGATGTGAAATCCAAGGTGGCGGCCAAGAAATAGCTGTGATGGTAGGTTAATGGTAAAAATTTTAATAACAACAATTCAGGTGAATTTGGTGCCGCTTGGTCTTGGCACAAAATTCACCTGAATTGTCGTTATTAAAATTTTGGATTAGATAATTTTAACTCAACTATTCTAAAGAACATGCAGTATACTAGCTTGTGTAGTTTCAAAGTAATAGCATGACGAATTATTATGATGATGAATTATTGTTTTTATCATATAGCTACCGAGACTGTGGAACAGTACCCCAATAATTGATCTATACTATCAAATAAAATTATATTGAAAAATTATTATCTGGAATGTTCCGTTTATAACTTTGCCAGTAATAATTTTTGTACTTAGTATTACTTCTGTCCCTGCTTTCAAATTAGTGCTCCATGATTCCTGTTTATATGAACTATTTTATTATTTAATTAACCCTTTCCAGGGGCCTAAAAGACCCAGTTTTTACACACAATTACATTAACGAATGCAACTTCCGCACATTTCAAGGTACGGGGGTGGGATAAAGTTTAATGAATTCTTTGATGGATGGGGAATCGGGGGTATATAGTTTAAGCATTTGGATGAAGGGGAAAAGTGTAAACAAACCGGTTTTCAACAAGGTGATTCAGTTTTCAAAAGCGTAGCTCGTAATCGAATTTATAATGGCCATAACTTCCGTATAGTTACGTGCACGGACTTGGGACACTACTCAATAGATTCACCACATCATACTCGACAAGATGGCGGTTAGTTGTTGTTGATAGGGCAAACACTTCAGAAGAAACAAATGCGTAAAGAGAAGGATGTGAAAAACTTACTGTACCGTGAAAAGAAGAGGGTCTAACACTACAAGGAGAGTTCTGGTCTTCCATTGGGCTGGTTATTATTATTATTATTGTGATTTTGCTGCTGAAAGACATGGATACAAACTGGGGGGTTGGTATAAAACTAAACTAGACTATAAAATACAGCAGCTGGTGTACTGATAAGAGCTATCAGCACCCAATTATAAGTTAAGATTACAAGGGAGCAACTAAAAATTACAAGTAAACTAATTAATTAACAAAGGGGTAATTGGGGTGGAACTACACCTGTGACAAGGACATACAACATGATAAGTACAGTAATTATTGTCATCAAAGTTTGAAGTGAACATGGTCCAGAAGATGTTGTTTAACTGTCTCTTTAGTGTTGCTATAGATAGATCTAGATTTAAAGGTGGCAGTATATTCCATAAATGTGGTAAACGGTTAAAATAAAAGTGGTGGGAGGTGCTATATTTCGTATAATTATGAACTAGCTTGGTGATCTTGTAGCTGTTAAAATGGACCCACTTGGAGATGTCAAAGTGTAAACATGGATTCTTGATGGATTTAATAAAAAATAACAAGTCATTTAATTCGTGAGTAAACATGAGGGGAAGCATTGACAACTTTAATAGTTTTATAGGATGGAGTGTAATCATTAAGAATGTACTTTGTGGCTCTCCGCTGAACCCTTTCCAAAAGCTGGATATCTTGAACAAGATTGGGTCGCCAGGTTTGGGAACAGTACATAAGTTGAGAACGCACCAAGGAGATGTATAATTGTTTCTTTGTCGAGGTACAGTTGGTTGTAAAACTACGACGGATTAAGCCTAGCTGTTTGTAGGCTCTGGACACAACCATATTACAATGAGCAGACCAGGAGAGATCAGTAGATATCATGATCCCAAGGTCTTTAATCAGTATTCGTTGAAGACCTGGCTAAGGTTAGTACAAGTTCATTCAGTTTAACAGCCAGCACGTGATTTGGGAGATACAAGGTTGAATTCATCAATGCATCAAGCACGCGTATTTTTTCACCTGTTAATTTGGGCTGGAAAGGGTATTTAACTATAGGATTCTTCCTATATTATACCCCTTAAAATTTTACCTACTAGTAATATATGTCCAACTACCAGTGGTAGAGACTGATGACACCGGTAGACCCACAGGTCTGAAAGTAATATTGCAATTATGTTGTTGTAGCAAAACTTTGTGCACAATTCTGTATAAAGCATTAATTTAAAGTCAGCTATAACTACCATTTATCTTTGCATGCATAATGCTTACAAATACATGATCAAGTCACTTGATGACTGTAGTAGAAGGCTGCAGTTGGTCTCAAGCAAATGTCTGGTCCAATTCATTCATTCAGCAGTATCAGTGCTTATTCTATGATTTGGTAGAAGTAGCAACCACAAAAATCATTAAAAGTAATAATATGTTGTCGTATGTAAAGCATGCATGCTTGTATTGTACTGAGTCTGGCAAGATTTTGGCAGTGTTATTTGTTGTTATTTGTATTTTTAAGGATAAAGGCTTGCGCTTGTCGGACTCAATTAGTAGCTATATCTAAGTACATCCATAAAGTACGTACTTAGCTATAGCTACTAATTATTACACAAAATCAAATAAATTTAATGTATGTCCATGCAGCAGTGTTTTAAAGAAGGAGAAAATCAGCAATAGATTGGGGTAATGCATGAATTCCAGTCATTGTTTACTCTGTTGTTGTTATTATTATTATAACAATTAGATCTTATGTAAATCTTGCCAGGGCTCCTGTACTGTCCGCCCTTCGCATATGGTATAGAACAGCTGTTCTATACCGCATATGCATATATTTTGCGTATTCTGTCCACCTGTGGGTATCAGTGCATGCTACTCCTGAGTTTAGACCCCTCAGCCATTATACTGTCCTAACAAAATAATATATCAGTTTCATCACTTATATCATGCCATCAATATTCTTTATTTTAAATTGCATAATATAGGTATGCATCATGCAGTAAAGCAAATTATATCTTAATGATGATGGCAATCCCCTTTTCCCCTAGTAATAGTTTTCCCCCTGTAGCTAGCTGTAGTTTATGTAGTTGTAATAGTTGTTGGTAATTATATCTTAATTGCAGTAAAGCAAAATGCATCTCAGCTCTAGAGAATAGAATAATCAGATCAAAATATGACTGCTCTATTAGAGTATCTCGATCTTCACGAAAAATGAGAAACCGCTAAGCGAGACTGACTATAGCCCCCTATAGCTCCTCCCCGAAAGGAAATGAAAGTAGAGTGCCATCCGGCATAGTGAATAAGTAGGGTTGGCAATGAAAAAATCGACCCTCTTTGGATTAACTTGTAACTCAGGGGATGGAGCCTACCAATGGGTCTAGTTTTAAATGGTGGGTTCGGTAGCGACTAAATGCCTTCCGTGTGGGATATAGCCGTGTCGTAAATTTCAGCTCATTTTCATAAAAATGGGCAGGAACATCTAGAATGTTTTCCATTGCTGTTTTGGGTTATAGGGTGAGGTGCTCTACGAAATACACTTGATTCGCTGTACGGGGGCAGCACTCTTTTTTTACAGCTTGGCTGTTTTGGTTTAGATTTATTATTACTGAGCACCCAGCACTGCTGATGTACTCAGGATAAAAAAAAAATCACACATGTACATTACTACAATAATTAGAAACGTTAACTGAGAAAGAGTCAGAGTCATTTAAATCAATTAGGAATTGTGGCAACGAGTTCCAGTCTTGAGCTGTTCTGGAGAAAAAACTGTTTTGGTAAGCTGTAGTAGATGTTGTAGGGAGTATGAAATGGTACTGATGATATTGCCTGGTTTCTCTGGTCATTGGAAGATAATTGGATGGAATAGATAAGGGAATTTGGTTGTGAAGTGCTTTGTAAAATGTCTGCAGTCTGGATATCTTGCGTCAAGTTTTAAGTTCAGGCCAGGAGAAATGTTGGAGCATGGAAGTAACTGAACTGTATCTACTGTAATCTTTCAATACTCATCTTGCTGCTCTTCTTTGAATATTTTCAAGTTTATGTACATCACTGTTATAAATAGGGTCCCATACTACTGAAGCATATTCCAGTTGTGGTCATACCATTGTTAAATATGCTGCTGCTTTCACTTGTGTAGAACAATTGCTTAGGTTTCTCTTAAGAAAGTTTAATGTTCTGGATGCTTCTCCTGTTATTTTGGATACATGAGGTGACCAAGATAAATGTTTGTCCAAGAGTACTCCGAGGTATGTATGTCTATCAGTAATTGTTAAGGTATGGTTGTCCAGTTCATAGTTGTGAATAATAGGTGACTGAGATCTGGTATTACAACACAATTGGATACATTAAACCTAAGTTTCCATATGTGTACCCATTCTGATAGTCTGTCAAGATCTTGCTGAAGGATGGAAGCATCATTCTGGGAATCAAGTACTCTATATAACATGCAGTCCTCAGCAAACAGCCGTAGTGGGGATGAAATACTTCTGGTAATGTCATTAATATACAAGAAGAACATCAGAGGACCAAGTACTGTTCCTTGTGGTACCCCTGATGTAACTGTTACTGGGGTTGAGGATTTGCCATTAAGAAGTACACACTGTGTCTGATCAGTTAACCATGTTTTGATCCAGTTAAATGTATTGTTTCTAATGCCATAGTATTGTAATTTTGTAAGTAATTACTGGTGTGGAACTGTGTCAATAGCTTTAGCAAAATCAAGCAATATGATGTCAACTTGTTTCTGATGGTCTCAGTAGAGCATGTAGAATATCTTCTGTTAGGGTAATGAGTTGGGTAGCACAAGAATGACCAGCTCTGAAGCCATGTTGATTTTCTGTTAGGATGTCATTGGCATTAAGGTGGATCATTATGTTGTGAAAAATGATGTGTTCCATTGTTTTTGAGCATATAGAAGTAAGAGATATCGGTCTATAATTACTTGCTTCATCACGCCTACCTTTCTTAAAGACTGGACAAATGTTTGCTTTTTCCAATCTGATGGTAGTAAGCCTGAAGATAGTGATTTTGTAAAAATGACTTGTAAGATAGGAGAAATTTCTACAGCAAACTGTTTAAGGATGAATGATGGAATTTCATCCGGACCACTGGCTTCATTTGTATCAAGGTTAGACAATAATTGACGTATGCCTTCCACTGAAAATGTAATGTCAGATATATTTGGGAATAGGACTTCAGAGCTTGGATCTGCCAGATTAAGTAAATTCTCTGTATCTTCTTCATAAACACTGACTTAAAATAACTGTTCAAGGCTTCAGCTTTACTTTTGGCATCAGTACATGGCTTTCCATCAACAACTATCCAACATCATCTTTACGCTTAGCCTTAATATATTTCCAAAACTGTCTCTTGCTACCACCAAAGGAGTCATCAAATAGTCTGCTACAATAGTTGTTATGAGCTTCTTTGAGTTTGTTATTAATTTGGTTTTTGATTCTGCGGTAAGTACTCCAGTCTCCCTCACTATTGCTTCTTTTAGCAATATCATATAGAAGCTTACGAACTTTCATGTCCTTTTTCAACTCTTTATTAATCCATGGCAAACCACTATTTGATCGTATAGTTCTTTGAGGGACATGTTTAGAGGTAGTAATATACACAGCTTCTTTAAAGTCATTCCACATTACTTCAACATTGAGTCCTGTTGCAGAAAACTGTTCTGAAAATTTAATAAATCTGCTTTTATTCCTTCCACATCAGCTTTATGATACAAAAAGGCCTTATGAGGGGCTGTTGATCAGGTACATGGTTTATTGAAAAACTGAATACTACGGCATCATGATCTGACATGTCTGGTACCACTTCTAGATCATGGATATTAGAATTAGTAGAAAGCACCAAGTCTAAAGTTTTACCTAGGCGAGTAGGTGAGTCAACATATTGTTCTAGTCCAGTATCACTTACTATGTCCAGGAATAAGTTATTTACTTCAGTACCATAATTAGGGCTAGGACAAACTTGACCTTGACCATCTGACCAGACAATGCTAGGAAAAATGAAGTCACCAAGTAGTATGATATCGATATTGGGTGAGCTGGAACACTGATCAATAATTTATTTAGTGATGTCTGGAGTTCTAGCATGGGATAAGCTCTGTGATCTGGAGGACGGTAAAATGAACCCAACTATAACTGTTTCATATTGGACAAAATGATTTTAACCCAGACCAATTCTACATCATCACTAAGTGTAGGATCTTCAGCTACAGAAAAACCTTTCTGCACACATAGGAAAACTCCTCCGGTTCCTTCAGTGCGATCTTTTCTAAATACATCAAGACACACGGTAGTGTGTCGTGCGGCCCAAGAAGCCGGCGCGTATCACCCGTGAGTATATTGACAGGAAGAAAGAAAACGCAATTTTGTACCTCCGTAGCTCTGTGCTTCCTTGATAAAACAAGACGATTTTTGCTGTGGACATGCCCTCCAACTGCAGCACTCCACATTCCAAATTTGAGCGAAATCGCTTCACGCGTTCCCGAGATATGCGACTTCAAAAATTGGCTCAGTTTCTTCGTTTTTTTCTTGTCGCACACTTACAAAAACTGCTCTAAAACGCGAACGCCACATCCACTTGCCTTGAAATTTGGCACACAGAAGATGGATATAAAGGCGCATCTCAGTACCAACTTTGGCTGGAATACAATAAACAGGCAAAGAGTTATGAGCGATTATTCACGAAAATTAACACCAATATGTTGTCACGCCTACAGGGTAAACCGCGTATGGGAAGAAGCTGAAAATCGGTGGGTGAATAGGTTAACTATTGAACCTCAAACCTTTTGTGGTTTGAAAGAAAGTGAGCTAAAAAACAGGAAGATACAACAAAAAAACCAACAGTGTGTAACAATTATGCAATCGAGATTAGCTAATAAAAAAAACGACTGCTTGCCACGCCTACCAGATAAACCGCTTGGGTTAATGCTTTGAAAATCGTTGTACAGATGGAGTAATCATCTTAGAAAGGCTCATCAATGGTGTAGAAGAATCAGACTTAAAGCCACGGAGTTATAACACGAAATCCAACTTGGTGCAGCAAGTGCGAGATCGAGATACTCTAATAGAGCAGTCATCCTATATAGAGCAGTCACCCTGAAGAGAATTCAAGAGATGAGCTAGAAACAAGAAACCTGTATAGAGATCAGCTAGAAGAAGTTACCTTGTAGGGAGTTCATGCAACTATGGAAAGGGATAGTTCAGCTAGAAGAAATCACCTTGTAGAGTTCAGCTACAAAGAAACCACCATGTAGAGAGTTCAACTATAAACAAATCGCCCTGTGGAGAGATCAATAGAAGAAGTTACCTTGCAGAGAGTTCAGCTACAAAGAAACCATCATGTAGAGAGTTCAGCTACAAACAAATCTCCCTGTAGAGAGATTAGCTAGAAGAAGTTACCTTGTAGAGAGTTCAGCTACAAAAAAACCATCATATTTATTATTATTATCAGTTTTTCCAAAGATGGGTATCACAAAAGGCAATACTGCCTGTACAAGGTGATCCCCAACACAGAACATACATTCACATGTACAATTACACACAAACAAATACAAAAGGAACATGAACTACTAAAGGATCATGAACTACAAAAGGATCATGTAGAGAGTTCAGCTACAAACAAATCTCCCTGTAGAGAGATCAGCTAGAAGAAGTTACCTTGTAGAGAGTTCAGCTTCAAACAAATCACCCTGTAGAAAGATCAGTTAGAAGAGGTCACCTTGTAGAGAGTTCAGCTACAAAGAAACCACCATGTAGAGAGCTCAGTTACAAACTAGTGACCTTGTAGAGACATCAGCTAGAAGAAGTTACCTTGTAGAGAGTTCAGCTACAAAGAAACCATTCTTTAAGATCGCCGCTGCAAACAAATCACCTATATAGAATTCAGCAACAAACAAATTACCATGTAGAGAGATCAGCTAGAAGAAGTTATCTTGTAGATAGTTCAGCTACAAACAAATCACCCTGTAGAGAGATCAGCTAGAAGAAGTTAACTTGTAGAGAGTTAAGCTACAAAGAAACCATCATTTAGAGAGTTCAGCTTCAAACAAATCACCTGTATAGAGTTCAGCTACAAACAAATCACCCTGTAGAAAGATCAGCTAGAAGAAGTCACCTTGTAGAAAGTTCAGTTACAAAGAAACCACCATGTAGAGAGTTCAGCTACAAACTAGTGACCTAGTAGAGACATCAGCTAGAAAAGTTACCTTGTAGAGAGTTCAGCTACAAAGAAATAATTCTGTAAAGAGCTCAGCTGCAAACAAATCACCTGTACAGAATTCAGCTACAAACAAATCACCCTGTAGAGAGGTCAGCTAGAAGAAATTACCTTGTAGATAGTTCATCTACAAAGAAACCACCATGTAGAGAGTTCAGCTGCAAAGAAATCACCCTGTAGAAAATTCAGCCACAAACAAATTACCCTGTAGAAAGATCAGTTAGAAGAAGTTACCTTTTAGAGAGTTCAGCTACAAAGAAACCATTCTGTAAAGAGCTCAGCTGCAAACAAATTACCTGTACAGAATTCAGCTACAAACAAACCACCCTGTAGAGAGATCAGCTAGAAGAAGTTACCTTGTAGATCATTCAGCTACAAACAAATCACCCTGTAGAGAGATCAGCTAGAAGAAGTTACCTAGATGTGAAATCCAAGGTGGCGGCCAAGAAATGGCTGTGATGGTAGGTTAATGGTAAAAGTTTTAATAATGACAATTCAGGTGAATTTTGTGCCAAGTCCAAGCGGCACAAAAATTCACCTGACTTGTCGTTATTAAAATTTTTACCATTAACCTACCATTACAGCCATTTCTTGGCCGCCACCTTGGATTTCATATCTTTTTTCACCATAGCCTTTTTGAGGGCCGCACACTTTTTTTACAGCTTGGCTGTTTTGGATTAGATTATAGTTTTTAGGAAAAATTTCTGCAGACAGGTAAGATTCATCTAAATGAGATTCATAACTGCAAATTATATCAGGGTCATATTCATTGATCAGGGCCAAAAGAGCTGCTTTCTTGAGATTGCTTCTTAAGCTACAACAATTAAGACTTAGTATTTTTAGCTTTCTGTAAGTATTTGTAGCATCAGAGACACATTTATAATCTTGAGTATCAAAACTAACTGAAATATGTGAATCAATCGTATCAGGAGAAGGAATAGACAATGGTGAATCACTTTGTATCTTAGAATCTATATTGATAGATAGTCAATTTGAGAAGGTTTAGTGTTTTGTAATGATGTATGATCAGTACTTGTAAGATGTAATTGTTGATTCTGTATTTTGGCATGTAGCTTGTTGAATACAAATAAGCTTTGATTTCTGATTTTAATAAATTGTCTAGCAACTCCCTTTTCTATTAAAGCTCTTCTTTATTTTAATGATAGAGTTTCCATGGCTCTTTCTTCAGGGGTAAGGTCAGGTTTCATGAAAACTGGTTGGAAAGCTTATTGTTGTTGGAGAGAATATTTGAGGCATCTATGTACAGTACCTTAAGAACTTCACAAGTACAGGTCTGGGATGGCTAGCCTGAGTATTGTATTTGCCTAGGCGATAACAATCTTTGATAGAATTTTCATTCATTGGGTTTTCTAGTTCTGAGAAGGCGGAAATAACACTTTTGACATCTAGCTGTAATCTGTCCTGTCTGATGGTGTTCGAGGGGTTTTCTTCTAGGCAATACACAACAACATTCAATTTTCTTTCTGGTAGAACTGATTGATGACTGCTTAGTATGTTCAATGCCTGACATTTTGTAGCAACAGATGGGAGGGTTTCATTCTGTGGGATTAGTGATGGTTCTTGTGCTCCTTCTAGTTCTGTTATTTTACTAGTTAGTTTCTTTACAGTTTCCTTCAGTTCAAAAAAGATTTCCTTATATTGTTTAGTAAATGTACAATAGGAACACAAATAAGGAGTTGACTCACTTAGGTTCTCAAAAGCAGGACGTGTCAAAGTAGCACATGTTCTGTGTATCCACCCCTGGTAGTCTCCTTCACAAAAGACTGCATCATGACCCTCAGTATTCTCGTCAGAATCCAACATGGCGCATTCACAAACTAGGTATATCTCTTTCTGTTCTTGGGAATACTGACTTTTCGTTTTCTTTTCAGCAACCTTTGAAGGAGGGATGTTGTGAACCAGTTGTTTTCGTTTAGTAGTCTTCCTAGGTTGTTTGGGGGTAGATATTCCATCTCTACTCTAATTAATACACACCATACGAGAGGTAGAATCTCGTATAGACGTTGCCATGAAGTCCAATCCAAATCTCTGATCCTTGGTTTGTCCAAAACCGTCCTTGGAGTAAGAAGTAATGTCTTGCCTAATGGAAAGCGAAAATACGTGGGTCCTGTAACAACGATAAGGCCACTCCAAATAAATTCTCTGTTTCCCGTCCACTGTCTGCATCTAGTTACTGTCAGCTCTAAATATTCCATCATTCCGTATTCTTCCATTATTTTCCGGTTATTGTTGCATACTGTCAGGCTCACTTGAAATCATGTCAGCTCACCTGTCAGCAGTGCTACCAAGTCGGCACAAACTTCACGTTTGTGCTATTTTGCAACTTGAAAAGGAAGGAACAAGCGTAAGCATGCTTTTATGCAGTTTTTTTAGGGTTGTGCCAGGCAAATAATGGCTTGAAAAGCTGCCAACCTTATAATGAAATAATGGAAATGGACCGCCTGCCCGCATGCAAATATGCTTGAGTCCAGGACGGGAAACAGAGAATTTATTTGGAGTGGCCTAATTTGTAAGCGATTTGTCTGGTTCCTTATTGTCGACTTCACCCGTCACAACCCTTGCCGTCGTTATCACCACTTGACACGAGGTGAACTCACATGCGACCAACTTATTCTTATTATAGCACTACAATTACATCACACTCCCCCCAAATTGACCCATGGTCAACTTAGAAGGTACATAAGTGGTCCTAATTACAACATAACATATGTTACATGTACACATATGTTAACATAATACCAGGTTAACTAGAGTCAGTCATCCACTTCAGTACTTGTTGTCTGGCTCTCTGAGCTGCTACTCTGACAGGTTTTTTACATCTGTCTTGGGATACTGATACGTCTGTATTCTCTTGATGAGCCATCTTAATAGGCATCTGATCCTCTGAACACATCTGCGGAGCAATCTCAAGCGGATGAAGGCATGTAACAGGTCTTCTCAGTGTCGACAGTCGACCATTAGTGTTGACCTGCAGTACTACACCCCTTATCTGATCATCAGAACTCTTCAGTACTTCACTGACTCTGCCCAGTCTCCATTGTGTACGTGGACGATCCTCATCATGTATCACAACCACTTCGCCAGGTATAGGTGATCGTAGTACGCCAACCTCATCAGTGGTAGAGTATCATTCTCTAAGCTGAAGAAGATATTCTTCATGCCATCTACTCCAAAACTGATTCAGTGCTTTGGTAAGGTTCTGTGCTCTATCCCTGAGATCTTGAAAGGTTATGTCAAAGTCCTCATCAACTCGGTTTACATCTGTACCATCTGGTAGACACAGTAATCGACGACCACTCAACAAATGACTAGGTGTCAATGGCTCTTCAAGATCCTCACTAGATACATAAGATATTGGCCTTGAATTAAGAATGGCCTCAACTTGAACTAGCACAATTGTCAACTCATCAAGTGATAGTTGCGACTTGCCAATGGTCTTTCTTAGACATCGTTTCATCGATTGGACCATTCGTTCAAAAAAGCCGCCTTGCCATGGTGCTTTTTCTAAATTAAATCTCCACTGGACTTTCAAGCCTGCCATATACTGCTGCACCTCTGGGTCGCTTAACATCTTATCAAGGGTTAGTGCAGCAGAAACAAAGGTTTTGGCATTGTCCGAAATAACTTGAAGCGGAATCCCCCTTCTAGCTGTGAATCGCTTCAAAGACCTCAGAAATGTCTGTGTGGTCATATCAGGGACTAACTCAAGGTGCACAGCACGGGTAACACAACATGTATACAGAGCAATCCACACCTTGCTGCTCTCTGATCTATCTTCCACCTTAATGTAGAGAGGTCCAGCAAAGTCAACTCCACAATATGCAAATGGAGGTGCTTCCTTCACGCGGGATTCTGGCAATGGCGGAGGAGGTGCTGCTCTGTAGTGCTGGCCTTCTAGCTTACGACATACGACACATTGATAGATGATCTTATGAATGTACTGCCTTCCCTTGACAAGCCAGTACTTAGACCGGACTTCTGTTAAAGTATCTTTGACACCGCTGTGCAAGGTTCGCTCATGTGCATATTGCACAATCAAGGTAGTCAATGGATGGTGTTTGAGGAGCAAAATCGGATACTTTTGTCCATGCAGTATGTTAGCCTTCTTCAGTCTGCCACCACATATCCAAATATTGTGTTTGTCAACAAATAAGTCCAATTGGTGTTTCCATAGTTCAAAATTGGTTTCACTGGTCAGTTGGTTTTGGGAATCTGTAATCCAATCCAGTTCTGCTCTTTCTAGGTCTGAAGCAGTGATCGTCCAGTCAACCAAGGCAACATCACCAACCATCTTGAACCTTGCTGCAAACTTCTGCACAAGTGCAGTCACCCTTAACAGCTTCTGTAATTTGCTGTAGTGTGCACAGTTAATCAGTTTCCCGATACCAGGATTCTTTGTTGCTATCAATAAAGTATGACTGCTGGGGTTGTTCACCTTCATTTCTGAGATGCAGTCTTCTGGCATGGATCCCTCATCAGAACAGTCAGCAAGTAAAAACTTGAGTAGCCAATCTGGACCATGTCTCCACACAAGCTCTTCTCCAAGTCCTTGGTCGAAACACCACGGGAAGGCAAGTCGGCTGGGTTGTCTTTCCCGGCACAATGTGCCCAGTGTTGTACTGGCACTAACTGTCTGATTGCTGTGACTCTGTTATGAACAAACTGCTTCCACTGTTTGCCTTCACCTTGTATCCAAAAGAGAGCTACCTTGGAGTCTGTAAAGCATGAGCCTATCTTCACATCAATCACTGTATTAAGTGCTTCAAACACATGACACATAAGTTTGGCAAGTAGGAGACAACATAGCAACTCCAATCGGGGAATAGTCTGTTGGCTGAGTGGCGCTACACACGTCTTGGATGCTACAAAATAAGCAGACTGTGAGCCAACGCAGAGGTACACAACTGCGGCATACGCAGCAGCGGAGGCATCACAAAAACCATACAGGATGCTTGGTGACTGTTTGTCTATGAATTGAAAATAACATCTAGGAAGCGTGATAACAGTACCTTGAAATCTGGAGAGCAAGCCTTTCCATTTAGTCAACATTTCTCTAGATAATTGCTCGTCCCAATCCAGCTTAACCTTGCACAGCTCCTAAAAGAACATCTTTAACATCATTATTGCTGGGGCTAAAAAACCCAGAGGGTCATAAAATCGGGAAGCAAAGCCAACAATAGTTCGCTTTGTTGGCTCTAAATTGTGCAAAGAATTGGCTATATCCCTTATATCACATCACGTACTGGGTCCCAACTTACGCCCAGAACCTTATGTCCTCCAGGTATGCTTGCTGTCAGAAGATTGCTTGTGTATGTTGCATCTTCTTCCATAATGCAACCATACAACTCCACCTCAGTTGGCAACTTCTGCTCTGCAGCTATTCTCTGACGCAAGTGGGACAAATTGGTAACAAATTTACGTAGATTAAATCCTCCATCAGCAAACAGCTTCTTGGATGTACTATACAGGTTATAAGCATCATCATTGTCATCAGCACCATAATTATGTAACATCATCAACGTAAATGGATTGCTTCAAGGTGTTCACTAGATCTGGGTGGTCATCACGATACTTCTCAAGATGGTAGCTAATGGTAGCGTTGAGTAGAAAGGGACTTGCTGATACTCCAAAAACAACTCTAGTGAATCTCATCGCCTGGATCTCTGGTTGTGGCTTGGCAACATCATCTATCCACAGAAATCTTAGGGAATCACGATCCTCCTTGGCAACAGATATCACCAGGAAAGCTTTTTCCACATCAGCTATAAGGGCTACCTTGTAAGTGCGGAATCTGAAGAGAATATCTAAGATGTTTTGGTCAAACTTTGGCCCTGAGAATAGGCAGTCATTCAGAGATAGGCCTTTGTCCTGAGCAGAAGCATCGTACACTATTCTTAGTTTGGTTGTTTGTTTGTCTGTACGAATGACTGCGTGATGAGGAAGATAGTGGATTCTATTTACATCAGTGTCCTTACAGCCCTCATCACTGACCTTCTCCACAATACCCAGATTTAACTGTTGTTGGATGATGGCATTGTATTCCTGTAGTACTTCGGGGTGATGACGGAGCCTCTTAAGCAGTCCTTCAAGTCGCCTCTTAGCTAGCAGAAAGTTACTGGGAAGCCGTATCTGATCTGAGCGCAATGGGAGACTTACTTCATATCTGCCATCATCAAACTTAATGAACTGTTTGAAAGTGTCATAGACTGAAGGTTCGACGGAATGTATACCCAGTGACTCCAATTCCCAGAAGTTCTTAAGCAACTGGTCCATGGACTGTACATCAGAGATTTGAACAAGGAGCGAGTGAGTAGGGTTCAGGTTATGCAAGTTAGCATCACTACAGACTGGACCAGATAGCACCCATCCTAAATGAGTATCAATGGCGGTTGGACCACTCTGCCCACGGATCACTTGTCCTGTTACCAGCTGCCAATAGTGGTCGGAGCCAATCAAGGCATCTACTTGCAGGTCATCGCCAACTCTAGAAAAGTCTGCTAAATTAAGGTCACTGAGATGTCTGTACTTCTCCTTGGTATATGCAATCGGTTGACAAGATAGTGGCTCGCAGATAAGTGGAACTGTAGACAACATCAATTTAACAGTGGTACCATTCTTAAGAGGTATACCAACTCTCACCATCTCCACTGTCTGCATTGTTGTGGTATCTGAGCCAAACGTTTTGATCTGAACCTGTTCAACACGATCTGGTAACAACCCCAGTGCATCCCTCACTCTCTGTGTTATGTAGGACCGCTGACTCCCCCCATCCAGCATCAGTCTAATGGTCATTCCACGATTAGGTTCATCTAATTTGTGTACATACGCCTTGGCAGTTTGCAACAAAACTGGGACTTCTGTGTTGACGCAATACAACTGGGTGGTAGTTGGTATGTCCTGCTGCCCTGGTGGCAGTGGCTGTGGAGCTTGTAAATTGAATGTTGGAGGCTGCAGTGTTGGTAAACTGGATTGCGGTAACTGTGGCGTTATTGTTGCATTGTGTTCTGCAGCAGAATGGTTCTGGGAGTCTGAGCGTGGTTGTCCTCTAGAGACTGTACAACTGTTCTTACAAATACTGGAGTGATGCCGTCCACTGCAATGCGCACACTTGGCGGAGGATCTACAATTCTTGCTGAGGTGATGCCTTCTTAGACAGACAAAACAACGCCCTGTTCGCTTTAAAATACTTTTCCTCTGGGTGATGTCTGTTATAACAGTGCAAGACGATGAAGAGTGTCCCTGTCTACAATAACAACACTTGGGTTGGCCATCACCTGCAATAAAGGTTGCTGTAGTGGATATCACAGACCCTTGTGAACCTCCAATAGTAGAAAAGGCTCTCTCCCGAGCACTGATTTCATTCTCTACTATAGTCATTAATTGGTCTACAGTCCATTCAGCATCTCCAATTTCTCTGCTGACAATTAACTTAAGGTCTTCAGGCAACTTGTTCATAAATAAGGATGACAACAAATGTCCATATGAAGACAAAGGAACACTGAGTGATTTGAGGCTTCGTACCTGAAATTCTACGTGATCATAAAAGCAGCGAAGAGCCTTAGTGTTGGTTGCAGATGGAACTGATGCTAGTTCTACTAATGTGTCCATATGGCGAGCAATAATCAACTGTTTATTACCAAATCGCTTCTTAAGAATGTCAATTGCCTCGGTGTAATTAGAAGTAGAGAGTTGTAAGCCCGCTATCGCTCTCATTGCAGAACCTTCAAGCAATGAGTTTAGGTACGTGAATTTATCTACTGCAGACAATGATGGGTTAAGATGTATGGATGACTCAAATGTGCTCCAGAATGCTTCCCACTTAGTGAGGTCACCGTTAAAGGTCTTCGGCACTAGCTTAGGTAACTTGACTCTGCTACCAGCATCTGTAGCTGGTGTCACTCTATGTTCTGGCCTTAGTTCTGAAGCAGCACCTGTGCTGGTTGTGGTAGTTGTTGCCATGGTAGTTGTAGTTGTTGATGCGGTAGTTGTTGGCGAACTGCCGTGTGTGGGAGGTGTATTTCGATGTGTTGAAATAAGCTGCTCTACGTGACATATTGACTGTTTTAATCTTTCAGAGAACACATCTGCTTGTTCTATCTCTTCCTCTATCGCATCATCCTCGATTGATGCCAACACTTCGTCATTAAGGGTGCGAAGTTTAACTAACTTTTCATTCAATGAAAGTTTCCACTGATGCAGCTTCTCGAGTGCTGGTCCTCCAGTGACGGCACTTGCTTCTTCCAGCTGATTCATCAGTCTTGAGGCTGACGAACGATGTCCAGCTCTCACTTTCTTGATTCGTGCAAGGGTTTCCATCGTCGCTAACAATTGAAAAATGTTGCAACTCTTAGTCGAAGTATCGACGGGTGTCAATTACAATAAATTCTAATTGGTGTCCACCAAACTGAATCGGATCGCCTAAAGAAAAACAGCAGAGAAATACACAATAATTGACGCAATGCACTAGCCTGGTCGGGTACCATTTATAACCTGGTACCAAGGTGTCTGCATTTGTGGTTAAAGATTTCTGCTACTGACTGTCTTGCCGTTGTACACCAGTGCGTGTCCGGCTCGAAGGACCATGTAAGCGATTTGTCTGGTTCCTTATTGTCGACTTCACCCGTCACAACCCTTGCCGTCGTTATCACCACTTGACACGAGGTGAACTCACGTGCGACCAACTTATTCTTATTATAGCACTACAATTACATCACATAATTCAACAACTGGTAGTTGTATCAGACGCCATATTTGCCCTGTTCACTCACTATCACGTACGCATACATGAAATCGCTTTACAAACATTGTTGCAAAGACAAAAAAAGTCTACTGCTGATTGCATGAATCTTTAAAAAAATTTTTTTTGTTAACCATTGCCTGACCATAACACACGTACATGCTGAAACACCATACTATTACTTATTACCTAACTATATACTTATTACTACCTATGTACTTAACTAATGTCAAAGTCAGGAAATTCGTCCTCAACAGTAAGCGAATACTGGCGGAGTATCATTTTCGCATTGTACCTCCACAAATTCACAGACAGTTGCTGGAGAAGTTGGCGCCTAGCAAACTTTCGAGGTAAACCGTTTCTAACAGTTGTTCTATCAGCTATGGATCCTAAAATTGATAGGGCATATGGTGCAAGTTGCTTACAGAGGTTTTCAGGTTAGTTGTCCGCGTATGGCAACGAATAACTGTAAATTCGTACTGTAATTCTACAGGAATTCATTGCACATGCGCGGACAACCAACCTGAAAACCTCTGTACGTTGGGAATCTTAGTCCCCAACATCAGCAACCTGTTCCATGAAACAAAATGTTTTTAAATTTTATGTGCGCATACACGCATACTTCATGCAATTGTTAAAGATTCGTGCAATCAGCAGTAACCAGACCATGCTGTTACGAGTGCGCTTTATTAAATACTCAGAGCATGTGCAACAGTATGATTTGCATCGCTGCGTGCCGACTTTCTGAAAATAATAATTCTTTGTGTGATAAAAATCGAGTCGATTTTTTGTGTGATAAAAATCGGGTCAATTTTTGTGCCACAGCATAAAATTCGAGCCGATTTTTGTTCACAAGAAGTATAAATTGAGTCGATTTTTGTCTTGGATCCACAGCATGTATGAAAAATTTGAAACAAAAGGTGCACCATACAAAATGGTAGTAAAGGTCAAGTCAAAGTAGTGACCGTCACTACACAAAAATAGTGAGTATTGCGGCAGAAATTAGTAGTGAAATTCACTACTAATTTTTACAGTGTATAATATTAACACGCTGATGTACCATAGATATTAGAGTTCTCTCTAATATCTATGGATGTACAGACCTTGTCCAAATTGTCTTTCTTTCTTACTACAAACATTTCCTTCACCAGCTGATTATACTTTCGTGATCGCCAACTGTTTTTCGACAGTCAACTGAAAGCCTGCTTTGATGAAGTCGATAGAACATGATTGCAACTGGCACTGCAGAAATTCGCTAAAGAAAACAACAGTTCTCCTGGCGATATATAGCGCATTGTAGCGTTCGTCAACAAAAAATTGTAACAGTTTGGTATCACGTGTTCTTCTGAGCATGCACAGAGTAAATAATGGCTTACCATGCGGTAGCTTAAGAAGGATGCGGGCGGTGGATGGGAAACTAACAATCACCAAATAGGGGCCTTAGACATACAGTGATTTTTCAAATTGGCTGTTCAATGTAACTATTATGGTATTTTTGGTCACGTGGCCACTTTTTGGATGTTTTGGTGCATTAAAATTATGCTGATACCAATGCTGCAAGCATTATGCTACAAGCATTCCAATAATAAACTAGCACTTGTTTGCTTTATCTTAAAGGTCAGTCTGTGTGAAATCTCCAGAAACAACAAAAGGAAGCACCTTCTCATTTTGAGTTGGAAACCCTAGCTATTGTGTAGCTAGTTAACCTGGTACATGCGAGGCCACATGAAAATTCAAACAAACTGAAAGCTATAATTGATATTTAATAGCTAGCTAACACTGTTTTAAACTTCATCATGCTGTATAGTAGCTAGTGCTGTAGTAGTGTAGCTACTGTTATTATTATTATTATTGTTAATTAGCAAAGCCCACTAGGGGCAACACGCTAATGAGCATTACAATCTGGAGAACAAATTGATGCTTTGTTTCTTGACTTCTCCAAAGCATTTGATAAGGTACCTCACGAAAGCCTTTGTCACAAATTATCACACTATGGAATAAATGGCCACTTGCTAGATTGGATCAAAAGTTTTCTGACAGAAAGAACACATTCAGTTGTTATTGATGGAGAAAATAGCTGTCCTTCTACAGTACTTTCCGGTGTTCCACAAGACACAATTTTGGCACCCTTATTGTTTTTAATATTTATAAATGATATTACACAAGATCTCCAGTGTACTGTTAGACTTTATGCAGATGATATCTTAATTTACAACATCATTCGTTTTCCCAATGACTCTGAACATCTTCAACAAGATTTATGTACTTTACAAGCATGGGCCAGGAGATGGCAAATGGAATTTAACCCAGCTAAATGTGTACATCTTACAATTCCATATCATATTATTGAACATAACTATTACTTATTTGATCACCTAATTCAAAAGGTCTCCAAGGCAAAATATCTAGGAATAACATTTGATGAACATCTTACTTGGAAAAATCATATTCATAACATCTGTCATAAGGCCAATTCAGCCCTAGCTTTTCTGAGGAGGAACATCAATCATTGTCCAATTTCTGTAAGATCTCATTGCTATAAGTCCCTGGCCAGACCCATACTAGAATATGCTTCACCTATATGGGCTCCTCACCTTCAATCTGATATTTGTGCCATAGAAAAGATTCAATGTAGTGCTGCAAGGTATACAATGAACAATTACTGCTGGAGAAGTAGTGTTACTAACATGCTCACATCACTTAATTGGCCCTCTCTAGAATCACGACGTACATTTTGCAAACTAGTCATGTTTTATAAGATAATCAATTGTCAAATGGAAGTTCCATCTATCTCAATAACATCAATGTCATCAGTTACCAGAGGTCATTCACAACGTTTCAGAATCCCACAAGCAAGGATCAACTTGTACTTATTTTCCTTTTTACCATCCACTATTAAATTATGGAACACTTTACCAGAAGATGTGGTCAATCAGCCATCTATAAACTGTTTTAAGGACATTTTGTTAAATCATCTGAATTTACTTTGATTTTGTTTTGTATCTGTGTGTTATATACTCCTTGATGGAGTCCTACACAGTAATAAATAAATAAATAAATAACAATCACATAGTATATTACTTACAGCGTTCTTAAATGTATCGAGATCTATTGTGTCGATGTTAGGAATTTGAAGGGAGTTCCATTGAATAATTGTTTGTGGGAGGAAGGAGTATTTGTACACATCAACTCTTGTTTGCAAGTGAGTTAGCTTGAGAGGATGATGAGCATGGGTGGAGGACACTGGAGTTGGTGACGGTAAGCAATGATCAGGTATTGCTAGTATTTAAGTTCCTGACAATCTTGAATAGGAAGGTGAGTCTAGCAATTGTTCTTCTGTTTTGAAGTGTAGGCCATTCAAGACTGGATAACATGTCTGTGATGCTATCATGGTTTTAGTTAGATCTGTGCCAGGGTTTGTTTAAAACGAAACGAACAGCGCGGTGTTGAATCATTTCTAGTTTACCAATACTAGTATGATGATAGGGGTCCCAGATGGCTGAGCAGTATTCTAATGATGGTATTATTGACCAGAAACCATGCAGCCTCACAAAAGCATAGTGGTGAGAAGGGGAGGGATTTGGCCACATGAGAATTCCTATGCTAATGCTATAAATAAAGAAATTTATAGCCTGCAAGCTTTAGTTTCAGATTTGTGATTTCTATAAGCATATTCCGAAAGATTGCTGTGCATGATTGTCCTTTCAGAAACGTGGTTGGGTCTTGCTATTATAGCAGTAGCAAGCCACGTATTCGTTGGTACGTTTAAGCTACATGAATTTGTGTATACTTATTGCTGCTATTCTTGTGCTCACAAATAGCTGCTGGCAGGGCGCAGTTAGCTTTTATAGATGATTTCGAATCGGAAAGTTTGCTTCAGAAAAACTGGTAAGCTGGCTAGCTAGATTATAAGTGTATCTAGTTGCAGTGTTTGTCTAGGAAAACAGCTTCAGGCTATGAATTGAGGAGTACGTGTGATCCAATTGCGTCTGGTAACTCGATAGCATTTAATGGCCCAGGCGATCGCTTTCTGGTAAGTCTATATTAGCTATATAGCTAGCTATTCAGTGTACCACATGTTGTAGCTTTTTATACTTGTGATGCACGCATAGCCAAATATCTAGGTCCAGTAGAGTAACTCACCTAAAATCGGACAGGCTCCAAAATCGGACGTAATTACTCGAGCTACAACAGGGATTTTTGAACAACTCATATGTCTTTAGATAGTTCAAGGCTGTGGGACTTTGGGCACCAAGTATCAGCTTTCTCGACTTCTTTGTCTGGTGGCAGCAACCCTGCAAAGTCATTTCCGATTAATACGTATAATCGGAAAAAAACAGTCGATTCACGGACACTCACCGTCTACATATCAGACTTGCATTCAATCAACAGTTTTCTACCTTAAAGTAGTAGAGTAACTCATCTACTTTCTAAATATCCCTGGTTTATTAAATCAAATCCTTTTAATCACGAATTACAAATCAAATAAAATGACACGTCACTGGAGTAATAATCGCACTATGAATTTAAGTATACGGAAGTAAACGGTGTTTTTAAAAGTATACGGTGAACATTAAAAAATATATATAAATACGGTGAACATTTCCCGTATACGTATCTCAAACAACGTATACTTAATCAAGTTTCCGTATACTTAAATTTATGGTGCGATTATTACTCCAGTGACGTCTCATTTTATTTGATTTGTAATTCGTGATTAAAAGGATTTGATTTAATAAACCAGGGATATTTAGAAAGTAGATGAGTTACTCTACTACTTTAAGGTAGAAAACTGTTGATTGAATGCAAGTCTGATATGTAGACGGTGAGTATCCGTGAATCGACTGTTTTTTCCGATTATACGTATTAATCGGAAATGACTTTGCAGGGTTGCTGCCACCAGACAAAGAAGTCGAGAAAGCTGATACTTGGTGCCCAAAGTCCCACAGCCTTGAACTATCTAAAGACATATGAGTTGTTCAAAAATTCCTGTTGTAGTTCGAGTAATTGCGTCCGATTTTGGAGCCCGTCCGATATTAGGTGAGTTCCTCTATATGCGCGTAGTTTCTGTCATTTGCATCTTTGTCTGAACGTGCCAGATCGAACATGCAAGATCGTTGTTTTAGCCTGCCGACTTTGTGTTTTTTACTCTTGTGACACGTGCATGCCGTACCGCGTATCGCAATGTACATGTGCTATAACTAAATTGGCCAAACGATAAAAATACAAGAGGTGTGAATGAAGCTGTCTCTGTTTCACGAACACTTTGTTCATAGGTCTTTCACTTTTGTCGATCGTCCAGTAGTTTCTCATCACCCGTCCACATCACCTGGCCGCCTCTATCCATTACAGCTACAATTGATCACGTGCACCAGCATTTCGATGTTTAGACGAGCTAGCCATCTTGTTTCAAAACGGTGGCAAAGTGTTAACAGATTTTGATAATGTAATGCGCATGCATGCGTATAAGCACTTGTATATATGATTGTCTCTGGGAAAACCGGTCTTATCGCCCATTTAAAAGTATCGAGAAACGACGTTCACAGTGTTGGTAGTTACGCGTACCAATTTTTTTCATGTTTTCACAGGTGGGGTCTATTCTACGGAACGGAACGGAACGGAATGATGGACTAAACTACGGAACGGAATGCTTTCTCAAATTGAAGCTTGCAGCTTACCATTGCTGTACAAGTTATCGGTGGCACTTCCAGCTGGTAAACAAACGTACCCCAAGAAAGATAAAACGAACTTAAGGATCGATTGTGGGTTCTTGCTGTTTACCTTCGGATGTATCAAGTAGGGAACTTAATGCATGATTTGTTTTTGCTAATATGCAAAAACAAATCATGCATTAAGTTCCCTACTTGATACATCCGTTATTTGCTGATGACTGTCTTATCTATCGACCAATAAATTCTCCTAACGATCATCAGCTATTACAACAAGACTTAAATACACTAAATACTTGGGCTAAAACATGGCAAATGAAATTTAATGTTGACAAGTGTTGCATTCTTCAGTTATCCAAACACCACCATAAAACAACATTTCTTTATCACATGTCAAACAAACCCCTCAAAGTTGTTGAACAGCATTCTTACCTTGGAATAATAATAGATCACCATCTTTCTTGGGGACCACAAGTTAACCATGTATGCAACAAGGCAACCAGACTAATCGGTTTTTTACAACGTAACTTAAGAAGCTGTTCACGTGCACTTAAAGAACTAAGCTATAAACAATTTATCTTACCTGTGCTGGAATATGCTGCTGCAATTTGGGACCCATACCACCTAAAGGACTTAAATAAAATAGAAATGATACAACATAGAGCAGCTAGATTTGTCCTGAATCGACCATGGAGAAGGAATATGCGAGATAGTATAACTGATATGCTAACATCATTAGAATGGCCACCACTCCAATTAAGGAGAAAATGTGCAAGATTAACTCTATTATACAAGATTATCCACAACCTAACTGAAATACCTAACAGCTACTTACCAACATTATCACCTGTCACTATTACAAGATCTAATCATGAACAAAAATTCCTACACTATCATACATCAATAGACAATTATAAGTACTCATTTTTTCCAAGAACAATACCAGAATGGAATGGACTACCACAAGACATCATCAACCAACAAACTATTGACAGCTTCAAACAATTATTATACAATCACTTTTAATTTAATGTACATTAGCACTTATGCCCCAGGTGGGCTCTGCTAATTAAACAATATAATAATAATAATAATAATAATAATAATAATAATGCAGTTGTTTTTGTTTACTTTGACTTTAGAATGTACAATCTGGGGCTCAGCCTTTCTAATAGGCATAAATCTGGCAGTATGTAGCTACACTACAAAGGAAACAAGTATGGTGACAAGCTGAATCAACTCTGTCAGGCTAAATAGAATCTAAAGGAATTTGTGCAGTGTGTGAAGAGCAAACATTCAGATACCTCAAGGAGGCTATATTGTGTCAACATCAATGATTCATTAACAGAATAGTGGACCAGTGGCAGAGGAAGTAGTTAATATGAGGGGGGGCTGGGCTGACCCAGACTTATTTCTATAGTTTGGTAAGGTGAGACCAAAAAAAAAAAAAAAAAAAAAAGGTCGCAACCAACTGACAAGAGCTTTCCACCTCACCAACTACCATTTCTAGCTGATAAACTACATAAAAATCCTTTCATAGCTCGCTACACACTGACTACTTTATTAGAGTATCTCGATCTTTATCACCGTTTTCAGCCCCACTCCAAGAAAGATAATTTCGGTGTGATATCATTCTGAGGGGGGGCTTTAGCCCCTAGCCCCCCCCCCCCCCTTTCCGCCGCCTATGTAGTGGACTACATAATGTCAGATATCTTAGCCTGAGTAGTGAGTTGAATCCAGGATGGGGTCTATTTTACAGAATGGAATGCTTTCTGAATCAAAACTTACAGCTTGTCTAGCCGCTATCATTGCTGAAGTTGCATTCATCAGTGGAACTTCCAGGAAATGGAATAGGATAATAATAAAATATTAATAGCTGTTTCATGCAGTGCATTGTTCTATTACCTGATATATCAAGGAGGTCTCTTCAATTCATTTATTGCATGACCAAGGCAAGTTTTGTTACTACAATACAGTAGCTGATTGGATGTCAGTTGCTTCTGGTGATCTTGACAAGATAAATAGTTTAGAAGACCACTCAATTTCTGTTAGCATGTAGCGCTAGTGGATGGCTCAAAAGTTTAAACAACACAAAATAATTCAAGTAACTGCACTAAATTTTACAAGCACACATCTGTTTATATAGTACTACAGGGAGAAAGTTCTAGACCTACTAAAAATAGCTAAAAAACTAAAACTCTAAATAAGTACAACCTATGAATAAAATTACACACCAAAGATATCATAGTTTAAGTTAATTGTCTGTCCAGAGTGCATATTTCTCAACACTCCTTCTCACTCACAGGCAGACATTTCAATAACTCCAGTCATTTTCCTTAAGTATTTTAACTTGTTCTTAGACAGTCCTTTAGTCATCATATCAGCTAACATCTCATTTGTTGGACAATAGCTCAGTTTGATAGTGCTGTCTACCACTTTTGCACGAACATAGTGATACTTGATATCAATGTGCTTGGTCTTACTGTGGTATTGTGGTGACTCTGCTATTCGTATGACTGCTTAATTGTCTTCATGAATAACAGTTGGCTTAGTTTGTTCATTGTGGAGATCTTTGAATAGTTCTCTTAGCCAAGTGATTTCCTTAAGTTGAGTATGTTGCATAAGCTAGTGCAACATACTCAACTTCAGCTGTAGACAGAGCAACACAAGTTTGCTTCTTGCTCTTCCAGCTTACTGGTGCTCCACTCACCATAAACAGGTAGCCTGAGGTAGATTTTCGATCATTTGCATCACCAGCCCAATCAGCATCCGAGTATCCAATTATTGTATCGTCATTTTCATCATTATTTGAATACATTAGTCCATAATTGATTGTACCCTTCAGATACCTCAGAATACGCTTAACTGCCACCCAATGTTCTTTGGTTGGCTTCGAGCAGAATCTGGCAACATTACTGAGAGCAAATGTGATGTCTGGTCTGGTCCATCCTGAAAGATACAGCAACATACCCGCGGCAGATTGATACAAAGTAGTGTCAAACAGTTCTGAATCTTCAGTAGCTTTCAACAGCTTTGTTCCTGTGGCCACTGGAGTAGCAGCAGGTTTACAGTTTTGTAGTCCAAATTTCTCCAAGACATTCTGAACATAGGATGGTTGACCAATCCAAATCTTGCCAGCTTCAAAATTTTGCTTCACATTTACTCCAAGAAAATAGTGGAGTTCTCCCATGTCTTTCACTCGAAAATGTTTTCCAAGATCAGCTTTGACTTTTGCAATTGTTTGCTGTGATTTTCCAGCCAGAACAATGTCGTCAACATAAACTGCTAAGAAAAGCAAACTGTTGGTTGTGGAAACATAAATACAGGGATCATTGGAACTCTGTTTGAAACCGAATTCTTTCAGCTGTGCATCAAGTGCTTGGTTCCAACACCGAGGAGATTGTTTGAGTCCGTAAATACTTTTCTTCAGTCGACAAACTAGATTTTCTTGACCTTGTGCCACAAAACCCTCAGGTTGCTTCATATATACTTCCTCTTGTAGATCACCATGGAGGAATGCAGTGGTGATATCCATCTGGTGCAATCTCAAATTATTCATGGCGGCAAGAGCAATTACAGAGCGAACAGATTCAGATCTTACAAACAGATTCAGATCTTACTGCTGGGCTAAAAGTTTCATCATAGTCGAGCCCTTCTTGTTGAGAATACCCCTGAGCAACTAGACGAGCCTTGCATCTCTCAATAGAGCCATCAGCATTTGTCTTCACTTTAAACACCCATTTGCTTCCCACTGCCTTTCGATCTTCTGGTAGTTCTACAAGTTCCCATACATTGTTGTCATGAAGAGACCCAATTTCATTTTCCATGGCATCAAGCCACTTATGGTTTGTTTGTGCCTCACTAACTGATTTGGGCTCCTTGAAATCTGTCACATTGCATCGTTGTCCATACAATTCAGTCTGTTTTCTTTCACGCTCAGAACGTCTCAGCAGTGGAGGTTCAGATGAAGTGGTAGTATCTGTTGGCTTGTCTGAGTACTCTAGACACGCATATTTCTTTGGCTCATGTTGAATTGAATCTTCAAGACCACATTTCTGTTCATTGAAAATAACATCTCGACTAAACACTACCTTTTTCTTAAGTGGATCATACAACCTGTAACCCTTAGTAGTAGTGCCATAACCCATCAGAACACACTTCCTAGATTTTGAATCTAGTTTCTTTCTCTCATCTTTAGGAACATGTACAAAAGCTTGGCACCCAAAAGTTCTCAAGTGATCAACTTTGGGTTTTTCCCCAGTCCAGGCCTCATATGGGGTCATCCCTTTTACTGCTTTGGTAGGGCTTCGGTTACGCAGATAAGCTGCAATTGAGAGAGCTTCACCCCCAGAATTTGTGTAGTAAGTTGGCACAAGACAGCATTGACCTAACAGTCTCAACAAGGGTTCTGTTCATACGTTCAGCCACACCATTTTGTTCTGGGTTTTTCGGTATTGTAAGCTCATGTTTTACTCCTTCTGCTCGTAGGTGTGCTTCAAACTCAGTGGAGGTAAATTCTCCTCCATTGTCTGTGCGTATAGCTTTCAGCTTTTGATCAGTGAATCTCTCTACCATTCCTTGCCATTCACAAAATTTCTCAAAGACTTGGTCTTTTCGCTGTAGACAATATACCCACACATATCGTGTCTTATCATCAATAAATGTCAGAAAATATTCCGCACCACCTAGTGATTTCTCATTCATTTTCCCACACACATCACTGTGAACAAGCTCTAATAACTGATCTGCCCTTCTGCTACTGGGGGTAAACTTGTTTCAGTGCTGTTTGCCTTGAGGACAGGCTTCACAAAAGGTAAGGTCTTGAGACAAATTAAAATCAAAGCCATCAACAAGATTTTTGTTTGCTAACTTTTGAAGGCTACTCATACCAAGGTGACCATAACGTTTGTGCCACAAATCTTCTTTTGTTTCAGGTTGTTTAGCAACATTGACTCTTTCATGGTTAGGTTTGTGGTCAAGTTGGTAAAGACTTCCTACTTTGGCAGCCTTGGCAACAATCTTGTGGTTTCTGTCTAGTATATAGCAAGCTGACTTTGTAAACTTTACCACTTTGCCTGTCTGAGAGGCTTTGGTCACACTGATTAAATTATATGCAAATTTTGGCACATAGAGAACATCATGTAATGTACAAGACTTTGACTCACCATTTGGTAATGTCACTTCTAAAACCACTTTCCCTCTTCCAGTAGCTGTGAGAGAATGTCCATCTCCCAAAACCACATCTATTGGTTCTTTTATTTGATAGAGGGCTGTAAAACTCTTTTCATCATGACACATGTGACATGTAGCTCCTGAGTCAACAATCCAGGCACATTTCTCATTTTGGATTAATGCTGACAATGCATGGCTTGCAATCAATCCAGAACTTTCACTGTCTGAACTTTTGGCATGTACAGATACTGGAGCTGCTTTGTGAGTCTTTTTCTTTTCATCTTTCTCCTTCTGACGCTCCTTCTCTACTTTAATTAGGTCACGGCAGTACTTTCTGATGTGCCCCAGTCGCCCACAATGGTTACATCTCATTGGTCTTTTTCTAAAATGTTTCTGTGACGCGAATGCACCATCTGCAGTTGGAGGTTTATCCTTTGACTTTCTCTCTTGGTGCAGAATACGTTCTGTAACAACTTCAAACTTTGGCACACCTTAATTTGCTTCGAGTGCAGTTACCAAAACATTGTAAGACTCTGGCAGGCTTGCAAGGAGGTACACAACACGATCCTCCTCTGAAACAGTTTCTCCAGCAACAGAAAGTGAGTCAAACAGTTCAGTCATAACTTTTATATGTGACTGTGCTGATTCTCCATCCTTCAATTGAAGGGAGTGAAATTTGCGGCGTAGGTCAAGTCTTGTTGCCCAAGTTTTCTTCTCAAATTGTCCTGCTAACTTTCCCCAAATAACAACAGGATCAGTTGGATCACTTATGAGATACAGGAGCGAAGTATCCACAGACAAAACAATATTAGCCAGAGCTCTATCTCTTCTTGCAGCAAATTTTGATTGTTCTGCAGCATTGCCAGTAGGTGCAACTTCTTCTCCAGTTACTATTTTCCACAAGCCTTCTTTCATCAGAGCCATCTTACACTGTATCTTCCAGGTGGGATAGTTGGTGCCATTTAATGGAACAACAGCAGTAGCAATCTTAGACTCAGCCATAGTAACGAAGTAGGTAAAACAGTTCAAATAATACCAGGAAATGTCTCTCTACTTCAAACTAATACTCAACTAGGACTGGGCCCATAACCTGTTAGCATGTAGCGCTAGCGGATGGCTCAAAAGTTTAAACAACACAAAATAATTCAAGTAACTGCACTAAATTTTACAAGCACACATCTGTTTATATAGTACTACAGGGAGAAAGTTCTAGACCTACTAAAAATAGCTAAAAAACTAAAACTCTAAATAAGTACAACCTATGAATAAAATTACACACCAAAGATATCATAGTTTAAGTTAATTGTCTGTCCAGAGTGCATATTTCTCAACAATTTCTTCAGTTTCAGAGCGTAATATCCACAGAGAAATTAACTAGAAAGTTACTGGTGACAGGAAAAGTCTAGGTGATCATGACTTTATTCAGTCTAATAAACAGAATATATGGTTGATTGAGTGAGGTATCACTTGCAGAATGTTCAGACAACCAGCGATGAAATGCATGCATGGATTCATTGAATTTTTGTTACAGTTGGAGACATTAAATATCCAAAGGCAAACTGACTGTATAATATTAATTCACTTGCTTTATATTTTCTCAATTTTGAGCCTGTATACATATAAATTTTTCTCAGTCCTAGAATAAGATGGGAGAGAAAATTTATCTTTGTTTACCTATACTGTACAACTTCAAAGGAAATGAAGAATAAAATTAGTAAAACCACAACAAGGTGAATTACAGATTTAAATACTAAATATGAATTAGAGCCTTTAGATAATTATTGTTCCAAAGAAAAATTGTAGATGGAAAAAACAAGGTCTGGTGAGATCTTGGTTATTTAATGACAGCGGTTGGAGATTATAAGGGTGGTAACTTCTTGTTCTTGAATATGTTGCAAAGTGGAGGTACAAATCAAAATGGGATATCAATTTCATTATGAAAAATTTATATACTTAAATAATCTAGCATTACTGCATTCATTTGTCCTCCACTTAAATATGCTACAACAGTGTCGGTACATTGGAAGTCTACCTTGAAATCTCAACTCTAGAGTAGATCCAACACAGAGCAGCCCACACTGTAAGATCCCACTGTAATTTCATGGACCATGCAGCTGGACTGGGAATCACTTGAAAATAGATGAACAAATTTAACCTGTTTTGTTTGAAGTGAAGCATGTGAAATGTTACACTTAAGAAATCCTAGGATTCTTAGGTGGTATGTAATTAATGTGAGTGTTCCATTTCCAGTCTGACTAGATACATTGAAATTACACACACATCTTGGTCCAAATCACATTTGCCTGGTGGCTATGGGCATGGTTTCACATGCATAGCTAGGCTTATAATTGAGATTTGGTTGATCTTGGAGTTTTGGCGTTTGGCCTGATTCAAGGCTAGCAGTCAGACACATCCTTGAATTTGTGCAACAGAAAAAATCAGTTCACTATTGAATACAGCATTAGTCCACTGCACCGGCTGTTAATAACTCCACGCATACAATTCAGTGATGTTCGCAGAATATAGCCCCTTTGCGATCTGCCAAAATATTTGCTCCTCTCACATTGCACAAAATTCTTCAAGTTTTAATTCAGCTGGCTCTTTCCTGTTACCAGTGTCTTCCTGCTTGCTTTATTTGTACACTGACATATGACTTGAAAAGCCGGCCCAGACTGTTTTCTAAAGTCAAAATGAGCAAACCAGCTCACATAAAGTGCCCTTATTAGTATATCCGTAGATGAACCAAGGATGAACATCACTGATACAGCTCATCCCACAATTAATACTTCATTACTAATGACAACCAACAAAAACCCACAATCGATCCTTTAATTCCTTTTATCTTTATGTTTAATCACCCACTGGAGGTGCCACTGATAACTCGTAAGGGCAGTTTCAGCAATGGTAAGTTGCAAACTTCAATTTGAGAAAGCGTTCCGTTCCGTAGTTTAGTCCATCATTCCGTTCCGTTCCGTAGAATAGTCCCCACCGTTTTCACACGTTTTACAATTATCTTCCAGATCATCCAATAAAGTAGTGAACAGCTAAGTTTCCCACCATTTCAGAGTTTTTAGACCGAGGGGTGGGAGGCGGGGCCTGGAAGGCGGGAAAGATGCTGTTTAAAAAAATTGAAGAGGAACGTGTTGGGATGAATTAGGCCAAGAATCAGGCTACAGAAATGTGGCTCGCAGATTTGATCGTCTAATGTCAATGGGAAAGGTTTCTGCTGCCTATCTGCTGATGCTGGAGGTGGCATCCTATCACTAGACTCTCAAATACCATGTGGTTGGATTCTGTTGGTTGTCCTTCAACTTGGCCAATGAAGGACGTTCTTATTGATAAATACCCCCCTGCAAGGGTGGCAGCCCCTGAATCTCTGTTGCATTCAGATGATCCTAGTGGACCATCCTATGATCCTGTTTTATTTGACTGGTTAACTGGATAACTGAATAAGTTAGCAGCTTTTCATACACAAGGTGCTGCTGATCCATCTGGTGTGGATGATTATTCCTGACGTAGGTTATGCTCATCATTTGGACGTGCTTCAGTGAGTTTGTGCAATTCTTTGGCTGCTGTGGCATGATGTTTATGTACACAAGAGGTATGTACACCTAAGGAACTAATGGCATTCATTGCCTGTCGGCTTATCCCACTGGACAAGAAACCAGAAGTATGACCAATTGGGATTGGTGATGTATCAAGGAGAATTATTGCAAAAGCAATACTTTTGTTATTCGCACTGACATTCAGTTGGCTGCTGGTGCTCTACAGACTTGCGCTGGCCATGATGCTGGAGCAGAAGCAGAAGCAGCCATCCATGCCATGAGAGCCATCTTTGCATGTGAGAACACTGATGCTGTTTTGTTGGTTGATGCCAGCAATGCCTTCAACCAAGTTAATGGCGAAAGTGCCTTGCACAACATCTCAGTTTTGTGTCCATCATTTGCTACTATACTGAAGAACACCTATGGGGTGCCTATTAGACTTTATATTACTGAATAGGGGGAAAATAGCTTCTACAGAAGGCACAACACAAGGTGATCCTCTTGCCATGGTAATATATGCTTTGGCTGTTACCCCCTTAATCCGCTCTCTTCATCAGCCTCAGCCAGATGTTTCACAGGTGTGGTATGCTGATAATGCTACTGCAGCTGGACAACTTGCCCCTCTATTGCTTTGGTGGAAACATCTTATGAAGTATGGCCCAATGTATGGCTACTTTCCCAATACGGCAAAGATATGTCATATAGTAAAACCTAATCAACTTGATTCTGATCAGACAATATTAATTTTAATGGCACTAATATCCAGATATCCTGTAAGGGGCTGAGGGCCAATGTCACCTGGGTGCTGCAATTGGAACAAGATCATTTACTGAATAATATGTCTCAAAGAAAGTAAAGATGTGGTCTGAGGAGATTCTTGCTTTATCTAATATTGCTCAAACACATCCCCATAGTGCTTACAGTGCTTTTACTCAACAATATCAAGCATTGCCGGAATTATGTAATGCATACCATTGAATCAGTGGGTACATTATTTCAACTTCTTGAAGATGTTATTCACCAACATTTTCTTCCTGCCTTAACAGGTCGGATGCCCAGCTCTGAGGTAGAGAGAGAACTACTTTCTCTTCCTTGCTGCTTTGGCAGATTAAACATACCCAACCCCACCTGTAGTAGTGATTTTCAACTTTCATCATCTAGGTCGCTGAGTGCTAGCTTAGCTGCCTTAATACAGCAACAGACTGAGGATTTCCATATCCCCTGCTGAAGGCTTGTTCCATCATTCATCAGTCCAGACACTGATCACTGACATCCAGCCTAGAGGATATTAAGTCTTGTTTAGATTCTCAACTGCAACGAATCATCAACTTAATTAGTGTAAAATGTTCCTCACTTTAGTTGATTGCTCTTCCACTTCAGGAACCAGGATTTCATTTGAATAAGCAAGAGTTTAGAGATGCACTGTGCCTCAGGTATGGCTGGCAATTGTCAAATGTTCCAAGTCACTGTGTTTCTGGAACTGCTTTTCGTGTTGACCATGCCATGAATTGTCGACATGGCAGCTTGAATTTCATCATGATGAATTACGAGATCTCACGGCAGAATGGTTACAGGAAGTGTGCCTTGATGTCGCTGTTGTGCCTCCTCTGTTATCTCTCACTGGGGAATCCATCACAGCATTTTCTGCTAACTGTAGTAACAATGCAAGGGCTGATGTCCATGCAAGGGGCTTTTGGGGCAGACGGCAGGGTGCATTATTTGACATAAGGGTTTTCCACCCCAACGCACCAAGCTATCATCAGACCCGAGTTGCTTCCCTTTTCTGTAAACATGAGCTTGTGAATAATTATGGAGATCATGCATGCAATGTTGAATGTGAATCTTTCACCCCACTTGTTTTTTCCACTTCTAGTGGTTTGAGAAAAAAGCTACTGTTTGTACAACCATCTTGCCGATCCTGTATCCCAGAAACATGGTACCTCCTACCACCAAGCACTCTCCTGGATACATTGTGCCATCTCATTTTCTTTATTACATTCTGCTGTGCTGGCTATTCGAGGGAGCAGAAAGTTGCAGCCATCAGAGTACCCTGCTGTCTCCTCTGAACTGCATTTGGTGGAGAGCCAAATCAGTTAATTACAATATCATTTATACTCTTGCTGTGTCATTGTGTCATTATTATACTTTAATTAGGCAAAGTTATGGGCCATTTGGGCTCAAAACTGGCTAAAATGAAAGGAAATTTACAGCACAGGTTATTGTCCAAAACCACGGAGCTGTACAGCCACACACAGCCATCTCCTGGTTGGCCAGGGCTCCATCAAGACCCCAGATCACTTGTATGCCTCACTACTGTGCTTGAATAAAGCAGCTAGCATGCACAAGCAGACCACTTTACTCTGGTCAACTGTGACAGTGAAATTTGATAGTGCATGCATTTAGCTTTGTGTTTGTGCGAAAAAATCAACTTCCTGTCTTGGGCGATAAGATCGGTTTTCGCAGATCCAGTCACATATTGTAATGTATCTGATTCCATTGTATATAGTCTAACACCTAAGCCACAAAACTGTTTTGATAAAAGCACCAATTTTTTTTATGGGGCTTGTAGCACATGTACTGCTACATGAAACAAATTGTTTCCTCAGCCTGGCAGTAAACAAAATGACTGAAAATGCTATTTTCTATAGTTTTCCATTTCCAAATCACACAGTTTTGTAGTATGTACTGTATCATGTACAAGGATCATCTCATTTCTTTATCAAAAGTGTACAACAAAAGATATCAAATAATGAAGTTTTAATTGGTTACAGGTGGACATGAAATTATTGAAATCCCTCTGTATATACATAAATCAAGCAATTATATGATCAAATCTAATTAGTATTGTAGAAATACCTTAACTACAATACTAATTAGATTTGATCAGATGATTATGCACATTGCCCTCCATTATTAAGACAGCTTGCACTATATAGTGTATAACTTTATCCTGTTAAGAACACAATCAGGGAGATCATTCACATATAGTAGAAACAGTAAAGGCGCCATTAGAACATTAGTAGACTGACTTTCCTTATCACAAATATAGTGCAAGCTTCCATAATGATGGAGGGCAATGTAATGTCCTATTTTTGGACTTCAAGAAAGCATTCTATAAGGTGTCTCATTCGCAATTATTTTACAAGCCCCATCATTATGGTATATGAGGTTCCCTATCATGGATTGAAGGATTTTTAACAAGTCAATCACAACAATTTGTTTTAGATGACAAGGAAAGCCATTCTACTAATGTTCTATCTGGTGTTCCATCTTGGCAGCTTTACTGTTTCTATTATACGTGAATGATCTCCCTGATTGTGTTTGCAACAGGACAAAGTTATACACTGACGATGTCTTATTATATTCAGTTATCCACTCTGAAACAGGCTGCATCCGTCTGCAAGAAGACATGAACGTGTTATATCAATGGTCTGTCATATGGCTTATAGACTTCAATCCTGTGAATTCTTATGAATCACTAATAAAAATAACCCTACTTGCCACCTGTGTTGCATTGGCAACTCCATCATTAAGCAGGTAACTCACAGTAAGTACATAGGAGTAACTATTGATGAAAGGCTGACATGGAATGAACATATATCCTTGCCATTACTAACAAAAACCAGACAAGTCAATGCCTTTGTACGCCAAAACTTTTATCAGTGTCCTCCTCATGTCAAATGTAACTTATACAAATCTATGGTCCACCCTATCATTGTATTTGCCTCACCTGTCTGGGACCCATACACCCTTTTAAACATAAACAGATTAGAAAGCATTCAGATATCCGCAGCAAGATTTTATTTCAGTAATTATTCTCAGACAAGCATTGTTACTTCTATGTTAAACAAATTGAACTTATTTTCACTTTAGGACAGAAGATTTTGTAGCAAGAGTATTATGATGCATAAAATATTAAATCATCTTATTGACTTACCCACTTGCTACTTTGTACCTAATTACCATTCCACAAGAAAAGGATACTTCACCCAACTATCCACAAGAATTGACTCCTTTGTTTTCATTCTTCCTTCTGTAATTAAAATTTGGAACACTTTACCCTTTTTTGTAACTAACTTCCCCAACTTTGATCACTTCTGTATTAATTAAGAACATACAATTTAACACACCTGTGAATTATAATCTGTATTGATTGCTGCACAGTAATTAATATAATAATAATAATACTCTGATATTCCAATGATTTTATGTCCACCTGTAACCAATTAAAACTTCATCATTCTACAACTTTTGTTATACACCTTCAATAAATTAATGATACACATCAAGATGATCCTTGCACAAGATACTACAAAACTGTGTGCATTAATTGGTAATGCAAAACATTTGAAAACAACATTTTCAGTTATTTTGTTTACTGCCAGGCTGAGAAAACAATTTGTTTCATGTGGCATTTTAATGGCCTATCATGTTACAGTGCAGGATTTGTACTGGTACTAGATCCAGCCTTTAACCTTATAGGATATTGTTTGTTTTCCATGTAAGTTTTGTTGTCAAGGTCTAAAAAATAGGGTTTTTACATGTCTCCCCTTCTAAAATCATACTTAGTGCAGTTAATATAAACATCTTAGGCCTTTATAAGGCCTTCTGGTATACAAGCTCTGCCTTTACCAGGTACTTTAATCATAATAAAATCACATAGTAGACGTGCTACAAATCCCATAAGAAATATGGTGCTTTAATCAAAATGTGAACAATTATCTCAATTACAGGGTCCTAGGCACTGCACTAATAAATTTTAGTCTGAGTTATTGTCGAGTTGTTGTAACGTTGTATAATCGATTGTATGTTGATTATGGTGTTTTGCTCGAGCTTGTCTATTATTTTACTGTTGTAGTTGTTTGTGTGATTACATTTTGTTGATTAAAGAATTAAATCTATATACCCACGATACCACATTTTGGCAACAAATGATGGCGGTAGCTGTTGCGATTGGAAAGATTTATCCTTTTAGGCCAGAACAGGACAACTGAAACATGTATATACGTTGAATGTTTTAGTCATCTTTTGTGGCAAATGGAATTACAGGTGCATATAAGAAGCGTGCTACTCTGTTATCCATGATAGGAGATGGTAGCTGCTTAAAAACTACTTTCCAGTCCACTAGCTAGCTCCCATGAAACGTGGTAAGAAGTCTTTCAATGATTAGTCACCATTCTCCATATTCATTTTAGCCCCGTTCTTTCAGAGAGGTTCAAGTTCAATACGTGTGCAAACCAGGTGAATCTATTGCTATATACTTATGTGTCTGAATTTCATTCAATTGCCAAAAACTGCAACTGCAGTGATACACTGGAGACAATACTACGAGACTAAATCGTGTGTGGGGTAAATGATACAGCCATACAATGCTGACTACTAGCTATGAAGGATTTAGATTTTAAGAAAGCAATGGAAGTCGCCCAGGGCATGGAGTCAGCAGCTAGCAATGTTCAAAAACTAACTGATACCAAACAGAACAGTCATGCCAGCAATGACCGAGAGCCTATTCATCAAATTGGGCCAAGAGTTGTTGCTGTTGTGGGAATTCTGGATACTATGCTACCACTTGCAAATACGAGGACACTGTCTGCTGTAATTGTGGAAAGGTCAGTCACTTACCAGGGGCGTAGCCAGGATTTTTTGAAGGAGGTTCAGATTTAAAGTGGTATATGTCTTACCCTAGACCATGCATATTTGAACAAAAATGATGTATACACAAAATGTACCCTTAGGCAGTAATATAAAAAGGTGCTGTTGTGCATCTAGCTAACTAGCTAAAACTTGTACAGTGCTGTTTATGCAGTTTATAGAAACTATAAACCTATTGTAAAACCAAGTAATCTTCACTTTCAGACAGCATACTGACAGCGAACTTCAATTTCCTAGCGCACAGAAGCCCTCCACACTCGAGTCCCTTAGTTGGTAATACTTGTTTCTAGGTATACATTATTCTCGGCTGATTCTCCTGTTGATGGTAAGTAACTACAGACTTGGCTTGTACTCCAATAAGTTCAAGACATCACGTGCCCACAACATGTAACAAATAAACAAACCATTCATCAGGTAAATATACATCAACAATTCACAGTTTGTGCTAACCTAACACATGTATAACAAGATCGCTCAAGTTTAGCAGCTCCTCCCTTGTAATATGTCTCACAACCAACCATTGAACAGTCCTTCGCCATTTCAACCATGCATCCCGTGCACAATTGATCACATGATGCAATAGATATGATTTGCAATGGTTTAGCATTAATGTGATGTGACCCTCATGAGTAGTACAAAGGAGTGCCAGTGGGCAAGTAGCTACTGGAGAACTCCAGTGCTGTAAGATTTGTTGTGATTTTTAATTTAAAAAAAGGGGGGGCTTGTCCGAACCCCCCCTGCCTATGCCCTTGCTTACAGAAAGCTTTTCATAGTAAAGAGTATTTTAAAGGACAATGAAGTTGTTGCTGCTGATTTCAGTAATCAGTAGATAAATAACATACAATAGAAATACAAACATGCGTAAAACAAGCTTAGTACTCTAATTAAGGTTCAGTCTCTGGAAAGCAGGCTAATCACGTGACCTGCTACAGTACTCCCCCTCCAAATTATTAGTGGGTATTGAGCATAGATACTTGGGCTAACGGACGTGTCAACCAGACCGGATCACTCTATATAGTAAATTTTGTAGGGAGAGCTGTCTGTTGCTGTGATGTAGAATCAGTAAGAGTTGGTTGGGTTGATTCAGGTGATAGTTCATAAAAGGCTGGTTTGAGATGATCGATAGAAACTACATCGTTGCAGCCATTCATCTCCAAAGTATATTGCTTGGTGGAACGTTTGATGACTTTAAATGGGCCATTTTAGGGTTTCTGCAAAGGTTTCTTGACTGCATCATGACGAACAAAGACATGTGTACATGATTTCAAATGTGGACTCACATAACTGTTGCCTTTTTGCTACTAGCGTACTGGAGTTGGCTGCAGTTGTGTTATCACACTCTTCAACTTGGCAGCATAGCTAATTGGATCTGGAAGTGGCTCAACTTTACTGTCATCAAAAAATTCACCTGGTAGACGTAAAGTTGTTCCATACACTAACTCTGCTGTTATACATTGTAAGTCATCCTTCAACTGAGTACGAATACCAAGCAACATGATTGGGAGTGAGTCTGTCCAGCTGGCTGGTTGAGGATGTGTTTTTGTGAAGTTTTTAATTGCCGATAGAAACGCTCAATCATTCTGTTTGCAATAGGATGATATGAAGTAGTACGGATGTGTTTGCACCCAAGCAGTTGCATAAGATTAATAATGTATGATAGCACCACTTAACTTTGTTTATTATCGTGGCCTTTTGTGACACTTAAGAACTTTTAAGGTTTGTTTTTTGCATTTAATTATTAACCTCCCATGTAATAAACGATGACAGGATCTCTTGCTAGTGTGGGGCTTGCTCAGGCTCACCCCAATAATAAATTTAATGATCAATGGTGTCAGTTATAAGTAATGAGGGAGATTATCATATTTATCAGTGAGTAAGATTAGTACAGAAAGATAGAAATAGTTGGTAGAGCTATCCAAAAGAAACTAAATCATGCAAAACAGTAATAGCTAAAAGTACAAATAAAATTAACACAGCATGCAGGTATTCCATTATCTCACAATTCTGAGGAAAACATATTCTCTAGCCTATAAATTACTGATTGGCAATCAGTACATTGTCGACCATGTGAATGTTTAATGTCAACCACTAAATTACCCTGAAGCACAGTCATTTATAAATTTCCTGAGATCAAGATGGCATGTTGGAGAAGAAAGTTTGTCTCAGCTTGCAGGACACTTCATCAGATTTCATCCTTAAAGCTATAGCAGTGGAGTGAAGATTCTATGAGAATTGGTTATGAGGCTGTATAATAAAAAGATGGGTTTTAACAAAATTGTATTAGTGTTCAAAGACCCTGTACTACGTATGCTAAAGGACTCAGAGTGATTCATGGTTGTAACATGGGGCCAAAGCTGCGTCTTACGCTATTACAATTGGAGCATTAACTGAATTAGTTTATTGCTAAACTTTACACATTTGTGACTGTCTCTGGGAAAACCGGTCTTATCGCCCATTTAAAAGTATCGAGAAACGTCGGTTTTAAATATTCTGTGTGTTGTAGCTGGACAATGGTGGTAGCTACGCACACCAAATTTTCACACGTTTCACAACAATTTCTTACCTTCCTGATCATCCACTGAAGAAGTAGCCAACAGCTAAGTTTCCCGCCATTTTAGATAGTTTTTAAACCGAGGTTGTCTGTATCAGGCGAGCTCCAGAAGGGTGGGAGGCAAGCTCCAGAAGTGTGGGAGGCGGGGGCCCTGGAAGGCGGGCAAGATGGTGTTCAAAAATTGAAAAGAAACGTGTTGGGGTGAATTAGGCCAAGTTATGGGCCATTCAGGGCTCAGAACTGGCTAAAATGAAAGGAAATTTACAGCACAGGTCATTGTCCAACACCACAGAGCTGTACAGCCACACACAGCCATCTCCTGGTTGGCCAGGGCTCCATCAAGACCCCAGATCACTCGTACGGCTCGCCACTGTGCTCTAGAAAAGCAGCCAGCAAAAGCAGACCACTTTACTCTGGTCGACTGTGGCAGTGAAACTTGATAGTGCATTCATTAAGCTTTGTGTTTGTGTGAAAAAATCAAACTTCCTGTCTTGGGCGATAAGAACGGTTTTCGTAGATCCAGTCACATTTTATGGTGAAAGTGAGCTACTGTATAGACCTTATTATGTGGTGCAATATTCATTAAATACTTAGCATAAACTGTCCTATAATTGATGACCAATGCCATTGGACAAATAAGCAAAGAATGTGATAAAATTTAAACAATAACATGATATGATTGCCTGGCTCCACAGTTTATTCATTGCTACTTTTTTATGATACTTTAACCATTACATGGATTCCAATGAAAATAAACTAAATGTAACAAACAAGAAATATTAATTTTAGCAGTATTTTTATGATGTTTCTTAGCAACAGTTTACAAGTAGAAAATTAAAAGTCCTGTAATTTACCAAAGAGCAGCTGATGTCATTTTCATCCATCTTACTGTATGAACTTGTATTGTGGCCTGTCCTGCACAACTATTCCGCTAAAACAAGATCAACAAAGCAAAAAGCATTTATTGGTTTCTATTTGGACCTTAGGGTTAGGCCACAATTCGAGAAATTAACCCACAATCATGCCATATGCCATGAGACATTATGCCACGTGCCACAATTCAAGACATTATGGTAAGCATCGATGGTGTTCAAAAATTGAAAAGAAACGTGTTGAGGTGAATTAGGCCAAGTTATGGGCCATTCAGGGCTCAGAACTGGCTAAAATGAAAGGAAATTTACAGCACAGGTCATTGTCCAACACCACAGAGCTGTACAGCCACACACAGCCATCTCCTGGTTGGCCAGGGCTCCATCAAGACCCCAGATCACTCGTACGGCTCACCACTGTGCTCTAGAAAAGCAGCCAGCAAAAGCAGACCACTTTACTCTGGTCGACTGTGGCAGTGAAACTTGATAGTGCATTCATTAAGTTTTGTGTTTGTGTGAAAAAATCAAACTTCCTGTCTTGGGCGATAAGAACGGTTTTCGTAGATCCAGTCACATTTTATGGTGAAAGTGAGCTACTGTATAGACCTTATTATGTGGTGCAATATTCATTAAATACTTAGCATAAACTGTCCTATAATTGATGACCAATGCCATTGGACAAATAAGCAAAGAATGTGATAAAATTTAAACAATAACATGATATGATTGCCTGGCTCCACAGTTTATTCATTGCTACTTTTTTATGATACTTTAACCATTACATGGATTCCAATGAAAATAAACTAAATGTAACAAACAAGAAATATTAATTTTAGCAGTATTTTTATGATGTTTCTTAGCAACAGTTTACAGGTAGAAAATTAAAAGTCCTGTAATCTACCAAAGAGCAGCTGATGTCATTTTCATCCATCTTACTGTATGAACTTGTATTGTGGCCTGTCCTGCACAACTATTCCGCTAAAACAAGATCAACAAAGCAAAAAGCATTTATTGGTTTCTATTTGGACCTTAGGGTTAGGCCACAATTCGAGAAATTAACCCACAATCATGCCATATGCCATGAGACATTATGCCACGTGCCACAATTCAAGACATTATGGTAAGCATCGATGGTGTTCAAAAATTGAAAAGAAATGTGTTGGGGTGAATTAGGCCAAGTTATGGGCCATTCAGGGCTCAGAACTGGCTAAAATGAAAGGAAATTTACAGCACAGGTCATTGTCCAACACCACAGAGCTGTACAGCCACACACAGCCATCTCCTGGTTGGCCAGGGCTCCATCAAGACCCCAGATCACTCGTACGGCTCGCCACTGTGCTCTAGAAAAGCAGCCAGCAAAAGCAGACCACTTTACTCTGGTCGACTGTGGCAGTGAAACTTGATAGTGCATTCATTAAGCTTTGTGTTTGTGTGAAAAAATCAAACTTCCTGTCTTGGGCGATAAGAACGGTTTTCGTAGATCCAGTCACATTTTATGGTGAAAGTGAGCTACTGTATAGACCTTATTATGTGGTGCAATATTCATTAAATACTTAGCATAAACTGTCCTATAATTGATGACCAATGCCATTGGACAAATAAGCAAAGAATGTGATAAAATTTAAACAATAACATGATATGATTGCCTGGCTCCACAGTTTATTCATTGCTACTTTTTTATGATACTTTAACCATTACATGGATTCCAATGAAAATAAACTAAATGTAACAAACAAGAAATATTAATTTTAGCAGTATTTTTATGATGTTTCTTAGCAACAGTTTACAAGTAGAAAATTAAAAGTCCTGTAATTTACCAAAGAGCAGCTGATGTCATTTTCATCCATCTTACTGTATGAACTTGTATTGTGGCCTGTCCTGCACAACTATTCCGCTAAAACAAGATCAACAAAGCAAAAAGCATTTATTGGTTTCTATTTGGACCTTAGGGTTAGGCCACAATTCGAGAAATTAACCCACAATCATGCCATATGCCATGAGACATTATGCCACGTGCCACAATTCAAGACATTATGGTAAGCATCTCTGGATCATCTTGTACAATTTTTTTTTGTTTTGTATTCGGATATACTCCTTACTTAACATTGAATTATAATTGTAAGGTCAACTTAATATGCTTTACAGTGGACAGGTGTATTTACCATAGGCGACGGAAAGGGGGTGAGGGATGCTAGGGGGCTTAGCCCCCCTTCAGAATGATATCACGCCGAAATTATCCTTCTTGAAGTGGGGCTGAAAACCGTGATAAAGATCGAGATACTCTAATAGAGCAATTACTCTAATAAAGCAGCCACATTATCAGAGCAGTGTGTAGCGAGATATGTAAGGATTTTTATATAGTTTATCAGCTATAAATGCATAGATAGTGAGGTAGGCAGGTATTGTCAGCTGGCTGTGACCTTTTTTTTTGTTTTGTTTTGGTCTCACCTTACCAAACCAGAGACAATGTAGTGCCTCAGTTCATTTCCTTCCCTGGTCAGCCCCCCTCATATCAACTACTTCCTCCGCCACTGGTATTTACTATCACATTGTTATGTACAGTACATGTATATCTCTAACATTGAAAGCAGTAGTACTTTGGCTAATATCAGTTCAAGATACCTACACCCAAGTTACTTCCCAATAGCATTTGAATACGGGAAACTTTGCCAGGCCCAGATTACCCGGACTATATAGCTGCCTTTAACAGTGGTCAGTGTTCCACATACTAAATCACTTTAACCTTACCACCCTTGGTGCTATACAAGTAATGACAAGAGAATGGATGACCTCAAAATCAATTGACCTAATTCAATGTCTTTATTTGTTTGCTCTTGTCTCTGCTATAATACTACTCCAGGGCAGGAGCACTTCTTCAGCATTGATTTTAAAAATATAAAATCTGAGTCGCTGATAAGCACTGGCCAATTATGCTGCCATGTTTTTGTGAATGATAGCTAGATGCCTAAAGCATCATACAAGCATTATGATAATGCCAGTAGAATACTTACATCATATCCTTCCCCGTGACAATCGGTTATGGAAAAGATCGAAACACTTTAATAGAACAGTCACCCTAACAAAGTACCCAGGTATTTAGCCTACTGATTTATTTGTCGAACACTTTATGCAGCTAGCAGGTGCAAAGTATAAATAGCTTTGTATGGAAGCGTACATAGCTAATTAGATAATATTTGAGCATTGTAGCATAACATGATATGGTAAGATTAAGTATATAGCTTAGTACCTAACTACTGTAGCTATTCACTGAGTTGTTGCTTCATCACATTAAATAAGCTAAGTTATTTGCAGTTTCAAATGCTAGCTATAACTCATACTGCATGCGTATAGTAGCTATAACAAAAGGGAACAGTACTGTATTTACATGTGGTACAACTGTATAATGTAAGAAATTAATGTGAACATTTGATGTAGCTACATGCAGTGAGTTTAACATAAGTGTTGGTCAATAACATGCTAGGGAAATTACAGGGGAAAATAGTCTGAGATTTAATCGCAGAGCATGCAATTTTGAAAGATTTCCTGGGGGAGCTTGCCCCCAGGTGCCTTTAGCATTTACACAACCGAAAGTGCTCAGCATATCATAGTGCCTACCCCTTGGCCTGACCACTTCAGAATTGCTTCCTCCGGCCCTGTACTCAGTGCTCACAGCAGTACTCAACAGTACATTTATAGCATTTTTTGATAAAGTTATGATCAATATGCATGTGTATACCATTCCAATGTTTACTCTGTATTGGATCATTAACCTGCCAAGAATGCTAGCAGTGTCATTAGTTGCCTGATGTAGTTTGCTAAGAATGTGCAGACTGTGCATGAGTAGCTCTATTGTCTGAAAGATTTATTGCTTTGTAATTGTTCTAATGCTAGTAAACATCTGTTCAGTGGAGTATAGATAATAAATTATGATCATAGCTGTCAATGAATAATATCAATGAAATGTTATTGCTTCAATGATCTACATAATTATATGTGTGTGTATGTGTGTGAGTGGACAGTGGGACATTACTTTATAAAAGATATGCCACATACATATGTGTACAGCAGAAATGATTTTGTGCTAGCTATCTACTGAATCACTGTATCCAGGTCCACCTCTGCATGTTTAAAGATGGCACTTGTTTGTACCGACTTACAGCTGATGTGCCAAAAGTACACTTTTATTTCCTTAGTGGCAATAATGCACACTTTGCATAAGTGTGATACAACCCACAGAGACATTGGAATAACCACAGTTACCACTGAGAGAAGTGCTGACAGTGTGTAAAAACAACTATGCCCACACAATTGTTTATAATCACAATTTAATAATCGTATGGCTCAGTCAAAATTGTCTGCTAAACTGTCCACCACTGCAAGTTCTAAACTTTTTAGGTTTGTGGTGATTAGATTAACACCATTTTTGCAGTAATAATCAGACATTGCTGACAAATTTAGCAATTGACTAAACCCACGTGTACATTCAGCGACCATTAGCTGATGATATGTAGTCATTCAGACTGCAAGTCTTGACTTTACTGTCAACAATAAACTAAGTCTAAGTACAATGATGTATTAAAAATACTCTTCTCCCATGTTGCTATTGCCCATATTACTATGCCTGAAGTAATGTATACACAAAAACAGTATACACAGCAACACCAACACAATGATGACACCGTAGCAATTACAAATAGGTAACACAGGTAGCTATAATATTATCAAGTAGTCAGGCTAGCCACATGTACAAGCTATGGTGTGGTGGTGAAACACCTGGTCCAGTAACCACAACACGCATTATGCAATACCGTATTTCTATAAATATAAGTTGCGAGAAATTTTCCCGAGTTAAATTTTCGTGTTAAAAAATTTTCACCTGTGTCCTCAAGCGACGAAAACTTTTTAACAGTGAATTACGTAACTTTATTAATTCTATACGGCCTTTTTCGAGGCCTTTTTGTATACAGGAGAAGCAGAATGACAAGCAGCAAAACTGAATTGTGGCGTCTCCGTTCCGCCCATGGAGGCTGCACCCCAGATTCAGAAGTTGTCTGTCACAAGTCAAGCAATGGACTGGAGTGAAATGGCTGTAGCTATAAGCTCATTTCATCAACTTGCATATTTGTGAATATATACTCCATTTAATGTGTCCTGTAGTAGCTAGTTGTCTATCACGGAATCAGATGGCATCATTACCAATGTGCGGCGAAATAGATCGGCAGCTCCCTTCTCAGTCTCCTAGGATGAGGGAGGCCTTTGTTTTTAAAAGACCGCAGCAACCTCGATCCAGGTGGCCAGAAAGCAGTTAACCGAATTCATTTAGACATTCAACTTCTCGAATCGATTACGTTGGTAAAAAAGTTTCGCGTAATAAATTTTCGTCGGATGCTAGCTTCGACGAAATATTTTTAACGGTTTATAAATATAGAAATACGGTATAAGACTATTGCAATCACTAACATGTTACTAACAGGTTTTGGCAATTGAATTCGTCGCTTTGGCACACGATTGGCAGCTGGAGAAAACATGAAAAGTAATTAAGTAATTAATTAATGTTTATTACTGTACAGGCCTCCTGGGGGTCATGTATGCACAAAATAATTACATTACAAAAATTAAGAATTAAGATAACAATCCTGTTATTCCTTGATTGAGGTCTGAAATAATTACATCATCTGGTAGTAAAGAGTTCCACAGCTTAATACTGCTTGGAATAAAAGAGTTTGAGTAGGCAGTAGTTCTTGCTGGCAACTGTAAAAATCTCTTTGAGTGTCCGCGTGTAGAGTGGGTATAAGGGTGAGGTTCAGCATTAATGTCTACAATGTGATGAGTTATTTTGAATAGCATTATTAATCCATGTTCATTTTGCCTATCAGCAAGAGGACTCCAATCCAGCCAAGATCAGTAAGCATGTTGGATACACTGTCATAAGGTGAGTAGTTGTTAAATACAAATCTAGCAGACCTCCTTTGCACAGATTCTAGGGTTTGGATGTTTTTCTACGTGTATGGCGACCAAATGGTTGATGCGTAGTCAAGACTTACCATACTTTGGTAACAGGTGACTTTGATGTTGACGGGGCATGATTTTAGGTTTCGCTGGAGAAAGCTCTTAACATTGTTAGCCTTTGTTGTGATCTGTCTGGCCTTGCATGCTCATTACACATTAGGTGTTGGTCTATAGCAACTCCTAAGTATTTAGCACGAGGTACTTCTTTAATCTTTTCATTTTGCAAGTAGTAAGACATGTGAATGGGATACACTTTATTAGTGACTCTAAGAAACTCCCATTTGGAAGGGTTAAATATCATGTTCTACTTTTTAGCCCATTGTTCTAGGGTGTTTAATAAGTCAGCTTGTAGTATGGGTAGCAGCTGTACAAGATCTTGTTCAGGTACAACTTAATCATGACGAATTCTTGTGCCAACACAAGGAATTAATTGCCAAACTGTGATGAATTCAATTGCCAAAGTGACGAATTCAGTTGCCAAAGCAACGAATTCAATTGTTAACACCTGTAATGTAGCCTGCTAAGAATGTGCAAGAGTAGCTCTATTGCCAGTATCATCTTACATCATTCTCATAATGTTTACCTCAGTTAAGCATTTGTGTTGTGAGATACTGTAAATGACTGCTTGATGAATTTAAATACTTTCAATAAATATCAATTAGCTAAATGCAGTCTCTGCAAAAACAATACCTTTGCACTGGGCACTCAAAACAACAGTAATAGAATGGTCGATCATATGTGCAACCGACAATAGTTATTGGTGCCGATAAAGCACCTTAATACACTAGGGATGTTCCATATACTGAGGATGTTTCTGGGAGTTTTTCTGTTTCCTGGCAAAGTTTGGCTTCTTCCAAAGTTTTTCTTCATACCAATAGCTTATATGCATAAACACTCTTATAAGTTTTGAATTTAAGTTTGCTTGCTTTTATCTGTCATTTCTTTCTACTCAGACATATAGTAGCTGACAGAAATTACTACAGCTTACAAGGTTCCACACTTTTACTGTCTTTGGTACTATGAAGGTAGATAATTACTCTATACATGACACACAAAATACTGCACAGTACCTTAGAAAAAATATTTTTAACATAGCATCTCTTGTACAAGATCAAATAGACTAAAAGTATACTAAAACCTCAAATAAAAGGAAGCATACAGTTTCACAGTTGCAGTTAATGATTGGAATTTTTTTTACCATCTGACGTTATTATGGATGCTGACACCAATTCTGTACTAAATTGTCAAATCGCACAAACGCTATAATGTGATGTAATTACTATCTAATCAAAAACAGCCAAGCTGTAAAAAAAGGTGCGGCCCCCAAAAAGGCCATGGTGAAAAAAGATGTGAAATCCAAGGTGGCGGCCAAGAAATGGCTGTGATGGTAGGTTAATGGTTACATTTTAATAGCGACAATTCAGGTGAGCTTTGGCACAAAATTCACCTGAATTGTCGTTATTAAAATGTAACCATTAACCTACCATCACAGCCATTTCTTGGCCGCCACCTTGGATTTCAGATCTTTTTTCACCATCGCCTTTTTGGGGGCCGCACCTTTTTTTACAGCTTGGCTGTTTTTGATTAGATATCACTTCTTTTTGTATTTGTATACTGCAAAGCCGGCCTATGGCTGGCTTTGGGGCTTTTTTAACCCATGTGTTTTTTTCTTTACCACAGGAAGAAGAAAAGAACTTAAAGAAGATTTTTAATACTTCAATTATTTTTGATTTTATTAGTAATTATACAAATTATATACATATATTTATTACATGCCCATTATTCCCCACAGGATATTTTTTTGCAGCTGATCTCTCTACTGGGTGACTTGAAATGTAGCTGAACTATATACAGGATGGTTTCTTTGTAGCTGAACTCTCTACAAGGTGACCTCTTCTAGCTGGTCTCTCTACAGGGTGATTTGTTTCTTAGCTGAACTCTCTACAGGTGATTTGTTTGCAGCTAAACTCTCTACATGGTGGTTTCTTTGTAGCTGAACTCTCTATAAGGTGACTTCGTCTAGCTGAACTCTCTACAGGGTGATTTTTTTGTAGCTGAACTCTCTACAGGGTGATTTGTTTGCAGCTGAACTCTCCACATGATGGTTTTTTTGTAGCTGAACTCTCTACAAGGTGACTTTGTCCAGCTGATCTCTCTACAGGGTGACTTGTTTCTAGCTGAACTCTCTACAGGTGATTTGTTTGCAGCTAAACTCTCTAAATGGTGGTTTCTTTGTAGCTGAACTCCCTACATGATGGTTTCTTTGTAGCTGAACTCTCTACAAGGTAACTTCTTCTCTACAGGGTGATTTGTTGTAGTTGAATTCTCTACAAGGTGGTTTATTTGAGGCTGAACTCTCTACATGGCGGTTTCTTTGTAGTTGAACTCTCCACAGAGTGATTTGTTTGCAGCTGAACTCTCTACATGATGGTTTCTTTGTAACTGAACATTCTACAAGGTGACTTCTTCTAGCTGATCTTTCTACAGGGTGAATTGTTGTAGCTGAACTCTCTGCATGATGGTTTCTTTGTAGCTGAACTCTCTACAAGGTGACTTCTTCTAGCTGATCCCTCTACAGGGGGATTTATTTGTAGCTGAACTCTCTACAAGTGATTTATTTGCAGCTGAACTCTTTATGTAGTGGTTTCTTTGTAGCTGAACTCTCTACGAGGTAACCTCTTCTAGCTGATCTCTCTACAGGGTGATTTGTTTCTAGCTGATCTCTCTACAGGGTGATTTGTTTGTAGCTGATCTCTATACAAGTTGATTTGTGTGTAGCTGATCTCTCTGCAGGGTAATTTGTGTTAGCTGAACTCTCTACAGGGTGATTTATTTGTAGCTGAACTCCTTACATTATGTCTAGTTTCTAGCTGATCTCTCTACAGGGTGATTTGTTTGTAGCTGATCTCTCTACAAGTTGAATTGTGTGTAGCTGATCTCTCTGCAGGTTGATTTGTTTGTAGCCAATCTCTCTACAAGGTAATTTGTTTGTAGCTGAACTGTGATTTGTTTGTAGCTGATCTCTCTGCAGGTTGATTTGTTTTAGCTGAACTCTCTACAGGGTGATTTATTTGTAGCTGAACTCCTTACATTGTGTGTAGTTTCTAGCTGAGCTCTCTACAGAGTGATTTGTTTGTAGCTGATCCCTCTACAAGTTGATTTGTGTGTAGCTGATCTCTCTGCAGGTTGATTTGTTTGTAGCCGATCTCTCTACAGGGTAATTTGTTTGTAGCTGAACTCTCTATAAGGTGATTTGTTTGTAGCTGATCTCTCTGCAGGTTGATTTGTTTTAGCTGAACTCTCTACAGGCTGATTTGTTTGTAGCCGATCTCTCTACAGGGTAATTTGTTTGTAGCTGAACTCTCTACAAGTTGATTTGTGTGTAGCTGATCTCTCTGCAGGTTGATTTGTTTGTAGCGATCTCTCTACAGGGTAATTTATTTGTAGCTGATCTCTCTACAGGGTGATTTTTTTGTAGCTGACCTCTCTTCAGGGTGATTTGTTTCTAGCTGATCTCTCTACAAGTTGATTTGTGTGTAGCTGATCTCTCTGCAGGTTGATTTGTTTGTAGCGATCTCTCTATAGGGTAATTTATTTGTAGCTGATCTCTCTACAGGGTGATTTTTTTGTAGCTGACCTCTCTTCAGGGTGATTTGTTTCTAGCTGATCTCTCTACAGGGTGATTTTTTGTAGCTGACCTCTCTTCAGGGTGATTTGTTTCTAGCTGATTGCTCTACAGGTTGATTTGTTTGTAGATGAACTCTCTACAGGATAATTTGCTTGTAGCTGAACTCCTTACTTTGTGTCTAGTTTGTAGCTGATCTCTCTACAGGGTGATCTGTTTGTAGCTGATCTCTATACAAGTTGATTTGTGTGTAGCTGATCTCTCTGCAGGGTAATTTGTTTGTAGCTGAACTGTCTATAAGGTGATTTGTTTGTAGCCGATCTCTCTGCAGGTTGGGTCACACAATGTAAGGAGTTCAGCTACAAACAAATCACCCTGTAGAGAGATCAGCTACACACAAATCAACTTGTAGAGAGATCAGCTACAAACAAATTACCCTGTAGAGAGATCAGCTAGAAACTACACTGTGTAGTTTCTAGCTGATCTCTGTAGTTTCTAGCTGATCTCTCTACAGGGTGATTTGTTTGTAGCGATCTCTCTACAGGGTAATTTATTTGTAGCTGATCTCTCTACAGGGTGATTTTTTTGTAGCTGACCTCTCTTCAGGGTGATTTGTTTCTAGCTGATCTCTCTACAGGGTGATTTTTTGTAGCTGACCTCTCTTCAGGGTGATTTGTTTCTAGCTGATTGCTCTACAGGTTGATTTGTTTGTAGATGAACTCTCTACAGGGTAATTTGCTTGTAGCTGAACTCCTTACTTTGTGTCTAGTTTGTAGCTGATCTCTCTACAGGGTGATTTGTTTGTAGCTGATCTCTATACAAGTTGATTTGTGTGTAGCTGATCTCTCTGCAGGGTAATTTGTTTGTAGCTGAACTGTCTATAAGGTGATTTGTTTGTAGCTGATCTCTCTGCAGGTTGGGTCACACAATGTAAGGAGTTCAGCTACAAACAAATCACCCTGTAGAGAGATCAGCTACACACAAATCAACTTGTAGAGAGATCAGCTACAAACAAATCACCCTGTAGAGAGATCAGCTAGAAACTACACTGTGTAGTTTCTAGCTGATGTCTCTACAGGGTAATTATTTGTAGCTGTGAACTCTCTACAGGGAGATTTGTTTCTAGCTTATCTCTCTACAGGTAGATTTGTGCTGATTTGTTCATTACTGATCGCTCTAAAGGTTGATTTGTTGTAGCTGAACACTCTGCAAAGTGTTTTGTTTGTAGCTGATCACTCTAAAGGGTAATTTGTTTGTAGCTGAACTCTCTCCACAGTGACTTGTGTGTAGCTGAATTCTGTGTAGCTAAATTCTCTAGAGAGTGACTTAATTGTAGCTGAATTCTCTACAGGGTGCATGATTTGTTTATAGCTGAACTTTCTTCAGTGTGACTTGTAATGTTCTGAATCTCTATTGTGATATATTTGTTTAACTCTCCACATGGTGACTGTCTTCTTGCTGAACTGCCTATAAAATTAACTGTTTGCAGTTGAACTCCCTACAGAATAACTTGTGATGTAATAAAATTCTATAATGGAGTAAATAAATTAGCCGAATGCTCTATTAGGGTGACTGTTCTATTAGAGTATCTCGATCTCGCATTTGCTACACGGAGTTGGCTTTCGAATCATAACTCAGTGGTTTGTAATCTGATTCTTCTGTACTACTGCAAGGACTTTCTATGAAGATTATTCCAGCTATACACCAATTTTCAGCTCATTGCTCTAAGCGGTTTGCCTAATAGGCGTGAAAACTAATACTTTTTTATTCCTAAAAATCGATCGCGTAATTGTGACACAGGTTGAATTTTGTGTCATATCTCCGTGGTCTTTATCTCGATTCCTTTCAAACCACCAAAGGCACTCCTACGATGGTTACTCCATCTACATAGCAATTTTCAACTCATTCCATGAAGCGGTTTACCCTGTAGGCGTGACAACAAATCAATCTTGTTTTACGCGAATAATCGGTCATAACTCCTGAACCATTCACCGGATTTGTACCAAATTTGATGCTAGGATTCGCCTTTGGACTCCCTTTCTGTGTGCCAAATTTCAAGGCGATCGGAGTACGCGTTTGCTTGTTATAGCAATTTTTGCAAGTGTTCGAAAAGACGAAGAAGAAGAAGAAAAAAAAACGAAGAAAAAAACGACACTTTGGCAGCTCGTATCTCGGAAATGGCTGGAGCGAATTCCTTCAAATGTGGACTGTAGACTCCCCTGGCTGGCGGGCAACTGTGTAGCAAATTTGGTTCCAATCAGATAAGTGATTACCGAGATACAAAGGTGTGAAAATGACGTTTTCGTTCTTCCTGTCAATATACTCACGGGTGTGGCGCGTCGGCTTCTTGGGCCGCACGACACACTACCGTGTGTCTTGATAAGCTTTGCTTTTTCTATGGAATTAAATTCTTACTTGTTAGATACCTGTATTCACATGCTATCATGATAACTTATGAAAATTTATATTATAGTTTTTATTATTGTTGTCAACATGAAGTCAAGTATACTAATACACTTGAAAGCACTTGGCACAAATACAGTAGAAATATTCTATATTTGTAGATGCAATCAAAGGAATATTTTAAGGATAGTTCAAGAAAATGTGTTTATCTTAATAGAACTTATACACTGTAAGGTCCTTTTCATTTGGCATGCATGGTAGGTTCAGTACACGAATTGTGATGTTTTGGTGTCTGAGCATGTAATACACACACCTCTAATCTTGACAGCAAGAATTTTTAACTACCTCACATATTTTTTTAGTGTTAAGATTACATCGTTGCGTTATATATTTTTGATTATCTAAAACATACAATAATTCAATTTTTATCTTTTTTTAGATATCCCAGCCGATCAACACTACTAGTGCTACTACGTTGCAGTTTACTTTTGGTAAGTTTGTATTATTAATAGAATTTAGTATCTAGCAGCTAGCTATTACCATATAAAGTGCATTGAAGTTAAATCATAAAACGAGTTGGCTGTGTAGTGTGTTACTTTGTAATAGCTATATGGGGTTGTTGTATTTGCTATAACCTAATCCAAAACAGCCAAGCTGTAAAAAAAAGAATGCCCTGTATAAATAGGGGTTAATAAGAAATCCAGTGGCGTAGCTACACTGGGGCTCACTGGGGCCTGTGCCCCACCGTCAGTAAATGTTGTAAGTCACGTGATTCGACGCGCGACGATTTCTCACAACGCTACCACTCAGCTTTTTATATGAAAATCATCGCTGCAGGTACAATTCCTTGTTATTTCGCTATTACTAACAACAGCAGACGAAGAAAAATTAAAATTCCATTTAATGCCCACTATAACGTGATCGCGAGTTTAAATGTGAGCGAATTGGAGGGAAGGTGTCAGTAAAATGAGGCTGTATGCATCGTGATTATATCAAATCAAGTTGATAACATACTACTCTATGACAGGTGTTGAGTGAGGTGTTCTTGATAGAAGATGTGCAAGAGGTGTAATAAATGAAGTATTCCTATTAATTCCCACTGCAAAAGGTGAATTGCGAGCTGCTAATAGTGACTGGAGATTGGACCTATGATACTAAGGAGATGGTCGAAGTGATGAGGCACGTGCTACTACGCATTCCTTTTAATGCCCGCTATGGTTAGCGGATCTGCAGTGCTGATGTGTGACATGTTGCTAGCCGATTAAAAGTTCGATCAAGAGTTCATCCGTGAGAGCTGTGGAAGAAGAAATTAGGTAAAATTGCATGCTGATCGAGCAATAGCGTAGGTTGTAGTGTCAATTAGCTGCAGAAACAGCAGTGTAGCAGCATATTTAGCTAGCTAGGCACCATAGATATTCAAGTACAGGGATTAGAAACGAGCGCGCGCCCTGAAACACTCCGCCTTTGGTGAATTCATGAGGCCAAAATGGTGTCTTCTGCTCTAGACTACTTTCTACGGGTGTGGAGTAATTCATGACAATCTCTTTATGTTTTACAAGTACTAGGCAAACTCTTATTTTAAGTCTTGTGAGTTTTTGCCGCCATCAATCATTTTAATCTCAATTGACATGATTTTTTTGTGTACCTGTTGTGTTCATGGTAAGTTCACTTTCGACTGGCAAACAATGCCACAGTAACCCTGAAGTAACATAGTTTTGCATGGTGTACTTCATTTTATTATTCCGCTTGGTTAATGCCCTTTGATAGTCTCATCTCGATTCCTTAAAATACTACTCCATGATTATTATCGACTTCAACACAAACGCTGTTACGCGAGAAACATCTTTCAGTGGTACTGTGCAAAGCTTCATAGTATTGCGAAGACTTCAGCACTATTTCCCCAGTGAAACTAGACTTCTGTTCTTCGTAACAGGTAGACAAAAAATGGAGGTACCCATTGATGATCAAAATCGTAAATGGGATGCAAACCACCCAAAACAATTGAACAACAGAAGCCAGAAGCATTAAAAGTCTCGTATATCAACTACAATACCACAAGGTGGTTGAAATCAACCTGTAAGATGACTAAACCACAAACTGTCATCCTGTCCGCATGGATTTAATCAATACCGAGGAGTGCTTCAACCGCAATCATTGGTAGATATACACGGTTGCCTATACCTTCTCTCGAAACTCTATGTAGGCACAACCATGCACTTTAATAAGATTTCTATATAGCTAAATGTGTAAGAGTCCACAGTGAGATGGACTCGTATGTCGTGTATTTATAATTGCATGGGCGGACTTGACGCAAATGTGTGCCCCACCTAGGCCCTACCGTCACTAAAAGTCCAGCTATGCCACTGAAGAAATCATGGTTTCATGGATTTTTGCACCTTAATAAATGGCCTTGCAATAAGTTTTACCCAAAAAACCACCTGGAATACATTAGTACTGCTGTAATGACGTTGTACCTTGGTTAAACAAAGCGAGAAGTCAAATGTTTCGATGTACAGTGAGTTTTAAAATTTTTGAAATTCACCTGGATTTCGTCTACCAGCCTGCCTGCTGTAAGACTAGTCTTGCGTAGCCAGACCACTACTTTTGTATTGTGTGGGTGTCAGGAAAAGTAGGGTCTGGTACACCTGCATTAAGAATTCTGTGTAATGTTCCACTGCTGTCAGGGTGAATGTTGATTGCTGCTGATTGGTGAAGCCCTAAACTTCTTAGACCTGCAAAAGCATCACGTGCGCCCTTGATCAGCTGCAACACAAGAGAATGGTACACAGCGATCAGGCTGCACTTTTAAACAGGTCTAAGAAGTTTAGGGCTTCGCAATCAGCAGCAATCAACATTCACCCTGACTGCAGTGGAACGTTACACAGAATTCTTAATGCAGGTGTACCAGACCCTACTTTTCCCGACGCCCACACAAAAGAAAAGTAGTGGTCTGGCTACGCAAGACTACTGTAAGACCTGGTGTACGGCTCCAGAAATTTCAGACAGCTAAGGCCACTCCAATTGGTAATTATGTTTCTGGTCCTTTGAAAATTAGTTTTAGGTGCGGGTGGGAGAAATTCAGCAACAATGAAGTGAATGCTCAATTAGACTATTTGTGACTGGGCCTGTGATAATAGGGCATGTGGGCACATAATTTTTGCCTACTTTTTAAAACTTTCATCACTCATAACTTTTTGTACCATTATGCTAAGGAAATGCAATTTTGAGCATCTAGTAAGCGTTTAATTGGCTTTATGGTGCAAGTAACAGACTACAAATATTCTGTTCCAGTACTGAGATATAACCTGTAGAATGACAGGGTGTAGTTTGTGCCCACATGCCCTGTTTTCGCAGGCCCGGTCACATTTTGTGATTTACTGACTGTTCTATCAGAGTATATCGATCCATATGATGCACTCGGCCCATTTCTTGCAGGTTTTCACTGATAAAATACAAATTATGATACTTAGATAGTTAGATTTAGCATACTTGTTGCAGCTCAATATTTGTTTCTGAAATCCAGGTTTTTCAAAAAGTTGATGCGGGCATTTTACCCATGTATTTCTGAAATTTCACATTCTCCAAAAAAGGATGCGGGCGTGGACCAGAAAAATAATTACCAATTGGAGTGGCCTAAGCTAATGACAGCAGATTCACGAATCTGTTCTGATTACGTTCTGTCCATTGCAACATGCTGTTTGCTTTAATCATTCATTCACTTCTTTGTTCTTCTCGAAGGATAATTAATATTTAGACCCTTAATAGTTGCGTTGCGCCACAGCTCAAACACATGATTTAATGAAGGTGTGAGTACGTGTGATTAAGAAGAGGGTAAGCGGGTGTAGTACCCAAGGAGTTGTCTCCAGTATTTATAAATGCTGGGTAGTCATTTTGCATAGTCTTAATTACCAATTTAGCTTTTTTTGTGAGGTAGCTAGCTAATAATGTCTTTGAGGGACGGATCCACCTCGGGATCGAGACTTCTAGTGTAAAAGTGAGGGTTCCACTCTTAATGGTGGGAACCAGCAGGGGCGGATCCAGAGTTTGGAAAGAGGGGGGGCACCTTTCTAAAAAACAGTTGAAGACCAAAAAAACTTGCTGAAAACCAGTTGAAGACCAAAAAAAAAAAGGACACTACAACAATAATAGCTAGTTATCCTTACCAACTATATCACGTCTGTTATGTAAAATAAAATCCTATTTATAGCTTCATAGGTAAGCTACACTGCCTCATGAACATTGTGACTGCTTTATTAGAGTAATTGACTGCTCTATTAGAGTATCTCGATCTTGTATGCAATTTCTTGAAGGGGGGGGGGGGCATTTGCCCCAAATGCCCCATCCTGGATCCGCCACTGACCAGCGATGTTTTACTGTAAATCATCAACATTTAGGCAATTAGAAATGCAGCTGAAGCCTTTCAACAGTTGTTGTAATAGCTTTAAAAGACAAACGATAATTATTTTTAGAGGCATTTATTGCTTATGAAGGTAAAGACAGCTGCTTTAAGTGATATTTATACTATGTGGAAAACAAAAAAGTATAATATAGCTATCTAGCTAGACAAAAAAGTAAACAAACAAACTAGCTATTTAAATTTTAAAAGGAAGTAGGGATTGCATGCTCAGGCCCTTAACCAGGATTTGTCAAAGGGGGTTCAACTTTGACATGGTAGGCGTTTATGGCAGCGGGGTTTTGGGGGCACAGCCCCCAGCTGCTGACAACACTTTAATATTTGACTTCTCCTAGCTGGCCTGAAATTGGTAGTACACACTAATGACTCCAAAGAGCAGTTGTAGGTGTATAATTGAAGGGGTAAGTGGAAAAGGGGAACATGTGCCACTTGAGATTTTCCATTTTCTAAAAATTAGAATAGCCACATGAATAATGTTGTCACTAAGGAAACAACAGAATTTAAAATTTCGTGGCAGTCTCAAATTAATTTTTAGCAAATATCACAATAATTTAATTACGTCCCTATTATTATGTTTAATGTCCACTATGTGGTCACCTAAATTTTCAAATGGCACTTGTCCCCTTTCGCCACTAGCCCCTTCAATTCTGACTAATCTCTAATTCAAATCTGACATACTGTATAATTTAAAGTTAATCTCAACTTCAGTATGTGCGGCAACTGCACTTGCTTGGGTTAATTTTAGTAGCTTTAACTAGATACATTTCTTCTAAACATTGAAATAATCAACACATGATATTATCTACTCATCAGTGTTTGCTCAGCAATCAATAGCTATTATTCTTTTGTGTCACACTTTAGTGACATGAGCTATCTAGGTCACATGTGACTTCTTGGCTGTACTGCACAATGTTGGGAAAGAGACTGAGTAGGTTTACAGTGCACATGCAAGTACGTAGCTAAATACACAAGGAATTTTTCCAAGGTGGTTGGCATATTTGGTGGTGATTCATAAGTGCAGGGGTCTTGGGGCATAGCCCCCACGCTTCAAAATTACATTGATTCATGATTTCTTACTGTATGGTTAGTCCTTTATCAATATTATTACAGCTATTTAATATTTTTAGAGGGGAGTTTCCAGAATCCCATGCATGCCTGCCCATTTACACCCCTGCACATCAGTGAAGGAGCTGGGACTTTGAAAATATACTCATGCAGATAGTTTTTATTGTGAACTTCCTTGCTATATAGTTAGCTGGCCAGCGCTATCCCAATAACTAAACATTTAACTGAACATCAAGAGCATTACATGCACACAAGCATTTCTCAGGTATACTAAGCAGTAACTACTATTTGTTGCCTAGCAGCTATATAAAACCTCTTCAGCTACATCAGTATAATTCATTTAGGAGTCATAAATTTATAATTTGGGTTGTCTACAATTTACTATTAATAGTAGCTAATCTCATGATTTTAGCCATGACTACATATCTGAAAAATAGGTATAGCACAGTGTTCAGATAAGCACATTATAGAAAGCCAGGAACGAAGTGGATATTTAGCCGGTCACCGGTCACGGTGCAAACATTTATTTAGCCGGCTGTTTGTTGGGAAGTGTCACCTATAACTCTAGTATCAAACACACTAGTTGTATGAAGGTAAGTTTTTGGGTGAGTTCGAGGCGAGCTAGGGTTGAAGCGAGATACAGGCAGTGAAAGTCATCATTACGCTTAGTCATATAGTTTAACAGGCAAACGTCAGGTTAGGTTAGGGTTGGGTTCAGCTTTGGTTTCTTCTTCACTGGTATGGTTAGACTATATAGTATTTATATTTGTAACATGTAAATAGTACAAAAACAAGAGGAGTAGCCAGTAAGCATCAGTGGTAGAGCGTTGGTACTATAAACCAGGATGTGTTGGTTCAAGTCTAGGTCTCATCACACTTTTTTTCTTCGTTTCTTAAACCTTTTTGTGTCACGATTTTTCTAAGTTTTTTAAAAAAAATTGCAATGACCGGCTAAATATCAACAGCCTTATAGAAATGGTTCAGCTTGATCTTAATTGTTTTAAACATGAATGATTAAGTATTTGTGTGACTGTTGTATTAGAGTATTTTAGTGACTGTTCTATTAGAGTATATCGATCTTTTTAGCGAATTTTCATTCCCACCCAGAATTCTCATTCTCACCCAGATCTCTTAGCTGTGTAGAGGTGGAGCTTAGCTCCATTTTAGTTAACACCTCAGAGCAGCCTTCAGTGCCCTACACATAGCCCCTCTCTACCTTTCAGGCGTCCATGTCTTACGCCAGCTTAAAACATTACAAAAGAAGATAATCCTGAAGGGGGGTTCATCTGAACCACTCAAACCACCCTGGTCACAGGCCTGCTGCTACAAAAAGTAAGGAAACAAGCTCAAAAATGTTACAGCTGAAATGAGAAATGATCCAGCAGCAAAAAGTAAGGAAACAAGATTAGACGACTACTTGCTAACACGAGACACACGTACCCCAACTTTTGGCTAATTTGATGGTCTCATTTCAAGATGCTAGCCAACTGTAGGGATTAAAGTGCATCTCGTTTTAGCAAGTAGTCATCTAATCTAACATAGTCAAGATTGAAATGGTACAACGTAAGGCTGCTAGATTTATTATTATAGATAATTATTCTAGCATAACTAACATGCATTATCATGTTCTGCAAAATCACCAACAATATTGATTCAGTTGACTTTTCCAATTATCTTCATAGAAGCTTTACCAGGACAAGAGGTCATCAAATGAGATTTATGACTATTCCTGCTAAAAGAAACACCTACTATCACTCCTTCTTACCCACAGCTATTCAACTATGGAACTCTCTGTCTGAAGAAACAGTTAATTCTCCTAACTTACATTCATTAACTTATTAAGTGTACGTTAACTTGATATGCACTACACTCATATTTGAGTCTTTCATAACAAAAATTAAAAACTAAATTAAACTAATCTTGTTTCCTTACTTTTACTGCTAGATGATTTCTCATTTCAGCTGTAACATTTTTGAGCTTGTTTCCTTACTTTTTGTAGCATGTATATTATGCCAATCCTTACTTCCTTTTGAAAATTTTAATTTTCTAAATAGCTAGTAATATCAAATTTTATATAAAGTATTAGCTACTTGCCACATCCAAGGGTTAATTAGGGGTGCATAGGTGCTGAAGCATACCCCCTAATAATTTTACTATGTGCTAGCTAAAAAGCTATTAGAAAGTGCAATTTCATCTCAAACATACATGGGAAATGGAAAAGCAAGAGGAGAATGTTTTCTAGGAATCAACAAGAATGGGTCAAAATGGCAAATCTGCTAATAAGCAGCCACAATTCAAAATACTCTAATAGAATAGTCAACTATTGTAAAGCTAATAGAAAGATGAAGTATTTAATTTCAGCGTACACACTGGTCTTTATTCCTTATACACCTGTAGTTTAGAAGAATTTTATTGGAGTTCTTGTTGACTTGTGCACTGATACACGTATCACCATGTGCCAAGCATCCTGTCATACCAATTGCTTGGTGAAAAAGATGCGAAATCCAAGGTGGCGGCCAAGAAATGGCTGTGATGGTAGGTTAATGGTAGAAATTTTAATAATGACAATTCAACTGAATTTAGTGCCAAGACCAAGCGGCACCAAATTCACCTGAATTGTTGTGATGAAAATTTTTACCATTAGCCTACCATCACAGCCATTTCTTGGCCGCCACCTTACATTCCACATATTTTTTAACCATAGCCTTTTTGGGGGCTGCACTCTTTTTTACAGCTTGGCTGATTTGGATAACAAATCACTTCTTTTTGTATTTGTGTACTCCAAAGCTGGCCTACTTTGGGGCTTTTTAAACCTATCTTTTTTCTTTACCACAGGAAGAAGAAAAGAATTAAAGCAGATTTTTAATACTTCAACTATTTTTGATTTTATCAGTAATTATACTTATATATATATTAATACCATACCTGTTTCACTGCCCGTACAAAAGTCTCAATAGTAGCAGTGAAATTTATCCCGTATTTCACTGACAGCAGTGAAAAAGTTGTAATTGCAATTTCATTGGCTAGAATTTATGTTAACAATGTAGCGCCAATTAGTGTCGACGCGTGTTTAGTACATAGTGACAAATTGTGTACATAGCAAAGCTAATGCAGCATATGCAGCAAGTATGGTATTAACTGGGAATAGCATGGGTAGCAATGAAATTTGGGATAAATACCACTCTTGTTGTATTGGAAATGGTAAATTTCACTCGGCTTTGCCTCGTGAAATTTATCCCCATTTCCAATACAACACTCGTGATATTTATCCCAAATTTCATTGCTACCCATGCTATTACTAGTACTAATACAACATCAGTATTGTGTCCTGTACAAAATCCCCCCCCCCAAAAAGCAGCTTGTGGTATAGTTTTGATATACTAAAGCAAACTAGCCAATAGAATTAGTGTATCACTTGTACATTTGATACGCGCATCTGATTGGCTAAAATATTTTGATAGTGTTTAGCTGTTTTACCGGTTAGGCATGTCTGACTTGACAACTACTGCTACCATAGTAACCAATACTGTAACCTAGCTGATGCTAGGAAACTGTCACTAATTCAAAAAATGATTCTGACTCCATAACAATGGTTGCTAAGCCTAAGCAACCACCAAAAAGCATGTAACTAGGTCTGGTTTAAAATTTGTCACCTAGCAACAATTGCTACGGATTGTTGGACCAATTTTCAAGAATATTGAAGGCTGCAACACATGTGCATACTCCTTGAACATGCTAATCACAAGAAATTACTTACCAGTACTAATAATGGTGTAAAAACATTAGAAATTGCTGTTACTGCTTCCAAGTGGGAGATGAGATGTTGTATTAACATATTATACTACAGATATCGTGGCATTCAAATTACGTATATATATATACCAAAAGATATACATATTTAGGAAAGGGTGTTATCTGTTGTATAACAGTTATTATACATATACATACATATTACAGTGTATATTTATTGAATGCCAATTATTCCCTACAGGATAACTTATCTCTCTACTGGGTGACTTGAAATGTGGCTGAGCTCTCTATAGGGTTATTTGAACTCTCTACAGGGTGATTTGTTTGTAGCTGGACTCTCTACAAAGTGATTTGTTTTTACTTCTAGCTGATCATTCTACAGGGTGACTTGTTTCTAGCTGAACATTCTACAGGGTGATCTGTTCATAGATGAACTCTCTACAGAGTGATTTTTTTGCAGCTGAACTCTCTACAGGGTGGTTTCTTTGTAGCTGCACTCTCTACAAGGCAACGTTATCCAGCTGATCTCTCTACAGGGTGACTTGTTTCTAGCTGATCTCTCTACATGATGGCTTGTTTCCAGCTGAACTCTCTACAGGGTGATCTGTTTGTAGTTGAGCTCTCTCTTGTTTCTAGCTGATCTCTCAATAGAGTAATTTGTTTGTATAGTTGAACTCTCTACACAGTGACTTGTTTGTAGTACAATTCTCTGCAGAGTGACTTGTTTGTAGCTGAACTCTCTACAGAGTGACTTACTTGTAGCTGAACATTGTATAAAGTAACTTGTTTGTAGCTGCTCTCTACAGGGTTACTTGTTTGTAGCTCTATAGGGTAGCTTGTTTGTATAGATGAACTCTCTACAGGGTAATTTCTTTGTAGCTGAACTCTTTACACAATGACTTGTTCGTGACTGAATTCTCTACAAATTGATTGTGTGTTACTGAATACTCTACAGGGTGACTTATTTATAGCTGAACTGTCTTCAGTATGACTTGTAATGTTCTGAACCTCTACAGCGATATATTTGTAGCTGAATTTTCTACAGGGTGACTTGCTTGTAGTTGAATTGCCTATAAGATAAACTGTTTGTAGCTGAATTCCCTACAGAATAACTTGCAATGTAATAGAATTTTATAACGGAGTAAGTTATAAACGTAGCTTAATGCTTCGTTAGGGTGATTGTTCTATAAGAGTATCTCAATCTGGCATTTGCTACATGTAGTTGACTTCAGAATCATAACTCAATGGTTTATACTCTGATTCTTCTGTGCTACTGCAAGGACTTTCTACAATGATTATTCCAGCTGCATACTGATTTTTAGCTCATGGTCTAAGTGGTTTGCCTGGTATTTCACGAATCTCGATCGCGCAATTGTTACACACCTTCAGTTTTGAGTGATATCTCCATGATCCTTAGTTCAATTACTTTCATACCACCAAAAGGCACTCCTACAATGGTTGATCTATCCACAAACCAATTTTCAACTCATTTCATGAAATGGTTTACCTCGTAGGCATGGCAACAAATCGATCTTGTTTTATGCTAATAATTGGTCATAAATTCTGAACCATTCATCGGATTTGTGCCAAGTTTGATACTATGATTTGCCTTTGGACTCCTTTTAGGTGTGCAAAATTTGAAGGCAATCGAATAGCGCATTTGTGTTTATAGCAATTATTGAAAAGTGTGCAAAAAGATGAAGAAAAAAACGAAAAAAATCTAAATTTGGCTGCTCATATCTCAGAATGGCTGGGAGATTTCCATCAAATTTGGAATGTGGACCCCCTAACTGGCAGACAACTCTGCAGCAAATATAGTTCCAATCAGATAAGGGATCACCGAGATACAAATGCGTGAAAAATACATTTTCTTTCTTCCTGTCAATATACCACGGTGGCTTCTTGAGCCGCACGACACACTGTCGTGTGTCTTGATTCCATAATAGTTCGATCTGCATGTTTGCTCATGCCTAGCTTTTACGGTAGAATGTGTTAAACACGTATTGATACAAAGAAATCCGTAAAGTATTTTAACACCTGGGCTTGTTTCATGATCAGATAAAGGAAGGTGTTAGCTAGTGCTATTAAATGCCAAAAAAATTGGTAGCATGTTCTCCAAAGCAAGAGGGGAGTATCTTTGCTTTAGTTCTCCCAAGCAGATAGAAGATACCGGCGTAGATCTGCTTCACGATGGACAAGTAGTTTTTTAAGATACCACCTTCTTCCTAGACTAAAAGACATAACTTACCCGCAAGTGGATTCGCCTGTCCATGGAGAACATGAGCATCTCTGTAGAGGACGATAGTTCAGCAATGCTATAAGTCAACGTATAGGGAAATCAGCTAAAATCAAGTCACTATGTAGAGAGTTTAGCCACACGTCAAATTAGTTCAGCTAACAACAAGTCAACCAGTAAAGAGTTTATTCACAAGAAGTTACCCTGTATAGAGAGTTCAGCTATAAAACATCACCCTGTAGGGTTCAGCTATGTTACAAATAGAGAGGCTAGCTACAATCAAGTCATGATGTAGTGAGTTAAGCTAAAACCAGTCACCCTGTACAGAGATCAGC